>NC_135812.1:57969921-58209220 GCF_964213995.1 Mustelus asterias | reverse complement strand
TTAAATTTGATAAAAATATCTGGAATTAAGAATCTACTAATGACCGTGAAACTATTGTCAATTGTCGGAAAAACCCATCTGGTTCACTAATGTCCTTTAGGGAAGGAAATCTGCCGTCCTTACCCGGTCTGGTCTACATGTGACTCCAGAGTCACAGCAATGTGGTTGACTCTCAGCTGCCCTCGGGCAACTAGGTATAGGCAATAAATGCTGGTGACGCCCATGTCCCATGAATGAATAAAAGATCAGACTGAATCAACTCTCACTCCTCCTTTCCCTTCTCTCCCCCTCCCTCCTTCCCTCCCTCTCTCTGCCCCCTCCTTCCCTTATCGCCCCCTCCCCCCATCCCTCCCCCTCCCCTTCCTCCCACCCTCTTCCCCCTCCCCCCCAGCCCCCTCCCACCCTCTTCCCCCCTCCCTCCATCCCCCCCTCCCTCCTCAATCATGAATCAAATGAAGAAAAGAATATAAATTAAAAATTACAAAATGGGGTGAAGGTGGAGGGGAGAGTTGACACTCTGAAGTTGTTGAACTCAATGTTCAGTCTGGAAAGCTGTAAAGTGCCCAATGGGAAGATGAGGTGCTGTTTCTCCAGTTTGTGTCGGGGTTCACTGGAACAGGCCAAGGACGGACAGGGGGACAGGGGAGCAGGGTGGGGTGTTGAAGTGGCAAACGACAGGAAGGTCTGGGTGCTGCTTGCGGACGGACCGAAGGTGCTCAGCAAAGCGGTCACCCAGTCTGCATTTGGCCTCTCCGATGTAGAGTCAACCACATTGGGAGCAGCGAATGTAATAGCCCAGATTGAGGGAGGTTCATGTGAAGCGCTGTTTCACCTGAAGGGAGTGTTTAAAACCTGGGATGGTGAGCAGAGAGGAGGTAAACAGCAGGGGGCAGTGTTTTCCGAGGGATTAAACCAGTTAACTCAAATCAACAGAGAGACAAGAGAACGGAGACAATCTCACTGCCGCTCTCGCAAAATAGCACTACCAGAACCTCACAGATGGACTGGCTGCCAATTATTCTGGATAACAACTCGTAATTAACAAGAACCAGAATTCCCAATATACATCTGACCGCATCAGACTCCCCTGGATGTGAATCAGCCAGCTAAATCTCAGCCTGAGCTAGTAACTAAAGGCAATTCACATCTTGTGTGTAACTGTGTTTGTACCTGGATTTATATGTAAATGGCTGTGTAAACGTGTGTAAGTGCTTATGTGTGAATGTGTGTGTCAGTGTGTATGTGTGTGTGTTTGTATCGTGCATTTGTGTGCATGTAGTATTTGTGTGTGTTTTTTTTGTATTTGGGTGTATTGTTTGTGTGTGTGTGCAAATATATTGTACACACAATATTGTGTATGCAGTATATACACATGTATTGCATGTGTGCAACATATTGCCCGGAATCAGATCGGGCGAGGTCGCAGAACGGCATTTTCTGTTGGCCTCGGGCAGGATCATATGAGCCTCAGGTGAGCGAGGCGCTACAATTCTGGCATGTGCGTGTCTGTGCACCTGTGTGTGCTTTGTGTATGTGTGTGTGCGCGTGTATGAACGTGAGTGTGTGTGTATGTGCGTGTGTTTGTGAGTGTATGCGAGTGTGTGCATGCGTACATGTATTTGGATTTACGACCATTTAGAAAGATGCGGATTAATCCGGGACAGTCAGCACGGATTCGTGAAGGGCAAGTCGTGCCTCACAAATTTGATAGAATTTTTTGAGGAGGTAACTAAGTGTGTTGATGAAGGTAGGGCAGTTGATGTCATATACATGGATTTTAGTAAGGCGTTTGATAAGGTCCCCCATGGTCGGCTTATGATGAAAGTGAGGAGGTGTGGAATAGAGGGAAAGTTGGCCGATTGGATAGGTAACTGGCTGTCTGATCGAAGACAGAGGGTGGTGGTGGATGGAAAATTTTCAGATTGGAGGCAGGTTGCTAGCGGAGTGCCACAGGGATCAGTGCTTGGTCCTCTGCTCTTTGTGATTTTTATTAATGGAGGAGGGGGCTGAAGGGTGGATCAGTAAATTTGCTGATGACACCAAGATTGGTGGAGTAGTGGATGAGGTGGAGGGCTGTTGTAGGCTGCAAAGAGACATAGATAGGATGCAAAGCTGGGCTGAAAAATGGCAAATGGAGTTTAACCCTGATAAATGTGAGGTGATTCATTTTGGTAGGACTAATTTAAATGTGGATTACAGGGTCAAAGGTAGGGTTCTGAAGACTGTGGAGGAACAGAGAGATCATGGGGTCCATATCCACAGATCTCTAAAGGTTGCCACTCAAGTGGATAGAGCTGTGAAGAAGGCCTATAGTGTGTTAGCTTTTATTAACGGGGGTTAGAGTTTAAGAGCCGTGGGGTTATGCTGCAACTGTACAGGACCTTGGTGAGACCACATTTGGAATATTGTGTGCAGTTCTGGTCACCTCACTATAAGAAGGATGTGGAAGCGCTGGAAAGAGTGCAGAGGAGATTTACCAGGATGCTGCCTGGTTTGGAGGGTAGGTCTTATGAGGAAAGGTTGACGGAGATAGGGCTGTTCTCTCTGGAGCGGAGGAGGCTGAGGGGAGACTTAATCGAGGTTTATAAAATGATGAAGGGGATAGATAGAGTGAACGTTCAAAGACTATTTCCTCGGGTGGATGGAGCTATTACAAGGGAGCATAACTATAGGGTTCGTGGTGGGAGATATAGGAAGGATATCAGAGATAGGTTCTTTACGCAGAGAGTGGTTGGGGTGCGGAATGGACTGCCTACAGTGATAGTGGAGTCAGGCACTTTAGGAACATTTAAGCGGTTATATGATAGGCACATGGAGCACACCAGGATGATAGGGAGTGGGATAGCTTGATCTTAGTTTCAGATAAAGCTCGGCACAACATCGTGGGCCGAAGGGCCTGTTCTGTGCTGTACTGTTCTATGTATAGGTATGTATGTGAGAGTGTGTGTGTGTATGTGTATTGTGTGTGTGCGTCTATGTGTGTTTGTGTATATGCTTGCATGTGTGTCTGTGTGTATTGTGTGTGTGTGTTGAGTGTGTGTGTAATTGTGTGTATGCACGTGTGTGTGGTATGTGTATGTGAGTATTTGTCTGTGGAGGTGTGTGTGTTGTGTCTGTGTGTGCATTGTGTGCGTGTCTGTGCGTGAATCTGTGTGTTGAGCGTGTCTGAGGGTATGTGTGTGTATGTATGTGTATGCACGTGTGTGCGTATGTGAGTATTTGTGTGTAGAGGTGCATGTAGGAGTGTCTATGAGTCTGTATGTGTGTTGTGTCTGTGTATGCGTGTGCATTGTGTGTATTCTGTGTCTCTGAGTGTATATTGTGTGTGTCTGTGTGTGAATCTGTGTGTGTGTCTGTGTGTATGAGTGTGTGAATCTGTGTATGCACGTGTGTCTGTTTATATGTGAGTATTCGTGTGCATGTTTGTGTGCGAGTATTTGTGTGTGAATCTGTGTGCATGTGTATTTTTGTCTGTGCATATGTGTGTGTGTGTGCGCGTCGGTGTGCACGTGCGTTTCTGTGTGTGTGTGTGTGTGTGTATGTGGGTGGGTGTTTTTGGCCATGCTCGCCCCAAAACCGGAAAATCCCGCCTGAGTGGGATGGGAAAATTTCCTCCTGTGTATGTGTGTGAGTCTGTGTGTATATTGTATGTGTGAAAATATATTGTGTGTGCATGGGTATCTGTGTGTGTTTATGCGGGTGGATGTGTGTGCATGTGTGAGAGTGTGGGTGTGTGTGTATTATGTGAGAGCATGTTTTGTGTGTATACTGTGTATTGTGTGTATGCACCTGTGTGTGTGTGTGTGCATGTAGCGGCACGGTAGCACAGTGGTTAGCACTGCTGCTTCACAGCTCCAGGGACCTGGGTTCGATTCCCGGCTTGGGTCACTGTCTGTGTGGAGGTTGCACATTTTCCTCGTGTCTGCGCGGGTTTCCTCCGGGTGCTCCGGTTTCCTCCCACAGTCCAAAGATGTGCGGGTTAGGTTGATTGGCCATGCTAAAATTGCCCCTTAGTGTCCTGAGATGCGTAGGTTAGAGGGATTAGTGGGTAAAATATGTAGGGATATGGGGGTAGGGCCTGGGTGGGATTGTGGTCGGTGCAGACTCGATGGGCCGAATGGCCTCTTTCTGTACTGTAGGGTTTCTATGATTTCTATGATGTGTGTATGTGTGCGCATATGTGTCTAAGTGTTTGTGTGTGGATGTGCATGCATGTGTATGTATATGTTGTGTATATTGTGTGTTGTGTGTGTATTGTGGGTTGTGTATATTGTGTCTGTGTGCGTGTGTCATGTGTGTGTGTCTGTGCGTGTGAGTCTGTGTGTGTGTAAATGTATTGTGTGTATGTGTAAGTGTTGTGTGAGAGTGCATGTGCATGTGTGCGCATACTGTGTGTGCGCTTTGTGTGTATATTGTGTATTGTATGTGTGTATGTTTGTGTGTGGATGTGTGCACATGTGTGAGCATGTGTGTGAGTGTGTGTAAGATTGTGTGAGTGAATGTGTGTGTTTTGTGCGAACTTGAATTTGTGAAGTTGGAATTTAACGTTGGTAAAGATGTAAAGAGTGTAAAAAAGCTAATGGGAAAAACATTTGCGTGGTTCCTTTAAAAGCTGGTGTTTTGTTTCAGTGCTTGGAGGTTTAAAATGAGGTGCATATGGGTGTCTCTGGCTGAAACATTTGTATCCAAGGCCAAGCAGCAGGGTTGCCTTGGTAACAGGCTTCAGGTATTTGAATGTTTTTGAATTCAGCCTATCAATTTAAAGCAAACACTCACAGATACCAAGAATCTGTAGTATTGGAATTTGATGGTGTTATCAACATCTGACCAATCCTATTGGAAAATTGATAGGTCATCACAGATATAAAAGAAAGTGCAAGGGGGAAAAACACCAGTTAGCAACTGCCACCTCTCCTCGAGAGGGAGAGAGCAGTTCTCAACTCTGCCAGCTTCAGATATGTCTTTAAGAGAGTATACCATCTAACTAGCGAAAGGCAACAAATCAGAAAGAACTTAGAGGAATCAACAGAGGAACTCCAAAAGTTTGCAAAAGCCACAAAACCTGGTTGTATTTCTTTTTGAGAGTGACTGAATTCTATTATTATATTTTTTGTTAATGAATGGATATTGTATCTATTTGAACAGCATTCCAGTAGAATCTTATTTTATTCAGTATGTTACTCGTTTAGTTAAATCTCCCTGTTAGTTAAATAAATAAATTGTTAAGTGTTGATTTTAAAGTGAGTGTGGGGTATTTCTGTTGTTACCCACTAAACGTTACTGAAGGACAGTTCACACCTTCCCACACACTTTTAACAGATTACGAGGCAAGGGATTCCTCTTTGGGGGATTCAGCGTTATGTCTTAAAGGGGAACAACCTCTGCATCGTAACAGTATTATGTGTGAGCATGTTTTGTGTGTATATTGTGTATTGTGTGTGTGTGTGTCATAGAGGTTTACAGCATGGAAACAGGCCCTTCGGCCCAATTTGTCCATAACACCCCTTTTTTTAAACCCTTAAGCTAGTCCCTGCATTTGTCCCATATCCCTCTATACCCATCTTACCCATGCAAATGTCTAAACGCTTTTTGAAAGATAAAATTGTAGCCGCTTCTACTACCTCTGGCAGCTTGTTCCAGACACTCACCACCCTCTGTGAAACAATTGTCCCTCTGGACTCTTTTGTATCTCTCCCCTCTCACCTTAAACCTATGCCCTCTAGTTTTAGACTCCTCTACCTTTGGGAAAAGATATTGACTATCTAGCCCTCAGTATTTTATAAACCTCTATAAAATCACCCCCAAGCCTCCCACACTCAAGAGAAAAAAGTCCCAGTCTATCCAGCCTCTCCTTCGAACTCAAACCATCAAGTCCCAGAGCATCCTATTAAATCTTTTCTGCACTCTTTCGAGTTTAAATGATGTGGAGTTGCCGGCGTTGGACCGGGATAGGCACAGTAAGTAGTCTCACAACACCAGGTTAAAGTCCAACAGGTTTATTTTGTAGCACGAGCTTTCAGAGCACTGCTCCTTCATCAGGTGAGTGCAGGATTTGAGACAATCCACACCTCTTTAACCTGTGCTTAACCCTCTCTCCACTCGCATTATCTGCACCTATAAAGACTCGCCATTCCAACCATTATCTTGTAATTGAGTTTGTGTCTATATGTGCCCCATTTGTGAAACAAATCCTGCACTCACCTGATGAAGGAGCGGCACTCTGAAAGCTCGTGCTTTCAACCTGGTGTTGTGAGACAACTTACTGTTTCTCCGATATTAATAATATCGTGTGCTTATGTGCACCCGTTTGTGTTTGGTGTATGTTCATGTCTGTGTGTGAGAGATTCTGTGTGTGTGTGTGGCGCGCAGGGCGGGGGGGGGGGGGGGGGGGTGCGTGCGGGGGCGTGCGTGAGGGCGTGTTTGGGCGTGCTTGGGCGTGCGCATGTGGGGCTCTGGTCATTGCTGGGACAAGTGAGTGAATTTGCAGAAACTCAATGTGTGAAAGTGTTGAATGTCAAAGTAGCTTTTCGCAGTGTGCTGCCTCTTCTCCGTGCCAGGGTATGATGGGCACAGCACCCATGGCTTCACAATACGGGGAGCCTGTTAACAATGCTGCCATCTCCCATACTCCAAAAACAAGTCCTAAAGTTTTCTCTCGGAATATACGCTGACATTTCCTCTCAGTAAATGTCTAATCAATGCCTCCTTCATGCCTTGCTTACACCTAGGCTTCATTATTCCAATACTCTCCTGGGTAGTCTTACCATACTCCATAAACCCGAGCTTCCCCAATACCCTGCTCCCCATTCCCCATTCTCCCCATGTCCTACGCTGGTTCCCAATCCACAAACAGCTGGGTTTGAAAATTCCTAGCCCTGTTTTTAAATCCCGCTCTATCGATTCCTCCAGTTTGGCAAGGCTCTGGGATATCTGAACTTCTCTCATTCCGGCCTCTTGAAGATCGTTTCTTGGCCTTTTGGCTAAGATCAAGTGTAGTATGGATCGCCTGCACTTGGTTGAGGTCATTAGGTTACGCTGAGGCTTCATATGTTTCATATGAAGCAATTTTTTAAAGCGGCATCTCGGCCTTTTGGCTAAGATGCAAATGAGCTCAAGTCTTGGAGGAGGATCCTCCCCCTTCTCCAATCAGCTTGACTCATGTAGATCAGGCCCAGGACAGGGTGGTTTTGGTCTCCCGTCCTGTCTTGTCAGCCTGGATCTGAAATGTCTCAACTTGTTGAGACTCTGAATTGGATTTGATTTGATTGAATTGGAAAAGTATTAAAAAAAACATCCCTGATTTCAATTGCTCCACCATTGGTGAGCATTCCCGCAGCTGCCTGGGTCCCAAGCTCTGGAATTCCCGCTGACTTTTCTCCCTCTCTGTCTAGCTTCACACTCTTAACTCCTTGACCAAGTTTTGGGTCACCTGTCTACTTTCACCATCCTGTGCTCTATCTCAAATTCAGGCTCCTGTGAAGAGCACTGGGGCATTTTTACCCTGTTAAAGGGGATACATAAATACACGATGTTGTTGAACCGTGGCCTATACACAGGTAACCATAGAAACAGTGAGAAAATCAACACAATTAGGTTCTTATTTTGTAAAATCTTTAATCAACAACAAAAATTCCACTGGCATTGTTTATAACGAAGTGTACTTGGTTACTGACATCAAGGGATTAATGCAACAATTAGCAGACAGACCTCACTATACATTCACCCACACAATGCAGATATCTCACATCAGGACATCTCATTATTAAAGACTATCTTCTGGTTAACTTTGGCCATGGCTTCCTGCTTGTGTCGAGTTTGTCAGATCAGGTTAGACATTCTTCACTATCACCCATCACCCTCTCTCTCTTCCACTTTCCCCTCTCTTCCCCACGTGTCTCCTCCCGAGCGTGTGCTTCTCTTGCAGGGTGAGCAGAGCCGAGTGCGGACAGGTTAAGCACCACAGACAGCGTCAGGACTCCATGCACACTGATCAGGAACAGAAGCTCCTCCACATCCCCCGGAACTCCAGTGGGTATCAGGGCTGATGTGGGGCTTGAACCTGGAAACTGTTGGTCAGAATGTCTCAGTGCCACACCGGGAGAGTCCTTTCCTCACTCAAGCATCAGTGAGCTCAATAACTCAACCGCACTCCCTGTGCACAGTTTATTGAGTGAAACGCCATGTTACCATTGGTCGTTCCCCAGCAATACTTCACCTAATCGTTTCTCTCCGTTCCTCAGATGGAGAATGGAATGAAATAATGTAGGAAAGGAAATAGCGATGACTTTCGCTGGCTTCAGCTTAAAGAAAGCTCTTGTTAAATATTCGGATAGGTGAAAGGAGTGCGTGTGGAATGGTTACCTTGGCTCCCCAGTTCCACATGGAATTTCTCATTGTATTCATCGCACGTCAACAGTGTGTGCTGCCAACATGACAGATTGTACCCAGCCAGTGCATTCTGGTCTAATTAACCAGTCACCAGGCTGGCCGCACATTGTACCATCAAACAGGAGTTCTGGGAGTCCAAACGTTACTGGCAAGGCTGGTGTTTCTTCCCCATCCTTAGCTGCCCTGACAAGGCACTGATGGGGCTTCTTCTTGAACCATTGATTTGTTCAACCGCTTCAGAGGGCAGCTAAGGGTCAACAGCATTGGCAGGGGACTGGGTCACACTTAGGCCAAGATCTGGAAAGGACAGAGGGCTGGCTTTCCTCAAGGATATTGGTGAAGCAATTCCACTGTGATGACAATCTTTCATGGCACTACTTTATTTGCAGAGTTCTTTAAAAAATTGCATGCAGAATTCAAATTCTCAATTGCCAGATGTCAGCCATTAGCAGCAGGCAGCTGGATCTGAGGCCCTGCCTCAATCCCACCTCATAAAGTGGACCATTATCCTCCCCACCCTCATCTCAAGTCCCTCCCCTCACCACCCTCCCCACCCCCTCACTACCCCTCCCATTCCCACTCCCACTCACCTTCCTTCAGACTCCTCCCATTCCTCAGCCTCCCCTCCTCCTCACTGTCGCTTCCTCTCCCCCACCCTCGCCTCCTCTTGCTCTCACTCCCAATCATTGTGACTCCTCCATCCTTGGTCAACAATAAATAATTCCTCTGGTCTCACATTCTGCGTCTGGCTAAAGAGCTCACCCTGCGATCGTCACAAAACGTGGCCAGGTGACAGCTTCATTAGGAAGTTTCTCGTAAACATGGCATTGCATTCAATAAAAATTTACAAAATGGCTTTCTCTGTAAATATTATTCTCATTAAGGAGAGGAACACAAGAACAAAAGAATAGAATACTTCGCATTTCAGGCACCGAGTGTCCCCATCAAACACTCCCAGGACAGGTACAGCATGAGGTTAGATACAGAGTAAAGCTCCCTCTACACTGTCCCCATCAAACACTCCCAGGACAGGTACAGCACAGAGTAAAGCCCCCTCTACAAGATCAGACTTGAGCTCAGTATTAAGTCAGGTTGAGGTCCCCTCGCTACAGGTGTGACTTTATTCAGTCTGGTTGACAATCGGAATGTGAACAGAGATCTCAATAACTGGGCTGCTCCTGTTCAAACTCAGAGATTTTCCCCGTCAGAATTCAAATCTCTTCAATGAAGCCTTCACAGGAAGAGAGTCAGTCCCTGTTACTGGCGCTGAGGGTCTGTCCTCTTCACTTCAGACTAAATCAAATCAGTCACTCAGAAGCAAAAGTCATTCCGTTGTGTTACTGGTAATTTGCCCCAACACTTGCTGCATTTCTCTGGAAGAAACGGAGACGAAGCTTCTGTACAAAACATCAGCACCGATGAAGGGCTTTGACAGTGAGAGTTGTTCCGTCACTGAGAGTTACACATCGGAACGGGGCTCGGCCAGGACCAGAAGCACACACACCCGCTGTGGGCATTATCCTGCCCAGGAGGCACCTGGGGTAGAATTACATGGAGGCTACTACATGGAGAAAGGCCACTCAGCCCAACGAGGGTAACTGGAGCTCAAACTCCCTCTGGATGGTGGGGAAATGGCAGCCAGCTGGATTGTAGGCTTCTGGCCGTTACAGGCCGCACGGACCATGTGGCTACTTTTAGGTAAAGAGAAGATGGCTGCCTGGAATGTATCGGCCCGGGGGTCAGACAGCTTTGTGGGGATGCGGAGGGGGAAGAGGGGGCAGGTCGCAGGGAGGTCTTGGCATGCCAAAGCAAAGGCTTGTGATGTGAATCGGGAATAACACTGAACCGCAGCCTTCACAATCACCCCACCCCCACACCCTGATCCTACTGATTACCCTCAGGGTGACAAACTCCTAGATCACAGCTCACCAGGTAGATGGCACACTGTCAAATCTCTCGCTGACACAGAAACCCCCATCCACTTGGTAAGAATCTCACTGCGATGTACGAGCTCTGGTTGAGTTGATGATTGTAGAGCTGAGAGTGAAGGAAGGATTTTTCTGGCAATGTGTCTCAGGCAGTAAACAGGAAGCACCCTCAGGAATATTATCTACACGTGAGAAACAGAGCAAAATTAACACTTACAGGATTAAGGAGAATCCCAAGGCATTTTATTCATACGTTAGGAACAAAAGGGTTGTTAGGGAAAAAATCGGACCTCTCAGGGACAAAAGTGGGGACTTATGCTTGGAGCCCAAAGAGGTAGGGGAGATCCTAAATGAATACTTTGCGTCGGTATTCACTAAGGAGAGGGATGTGTTGACTGGGAGTGTCTCGGAGGGGAGTGTTGAACCGTTGGAGAAAATCTCCATTACAAAGGAGGAAGTGTTAGCTTTGTTAGAGAATATAAAGACTGACAAATCCCCAGGGCCTGATGGAATCTATCCAAGGCTGCTCAGGGAGACGAGAGGTGAAATCGTTGGGCCTCTGACGCAAATCTTTGTCTCGTCACTGGACACAGGTGAGGTCCCAGAGGATTGGAGGATAGTCAATGTGGTCCCGTTATTTAAGAAGGGTAGGAAGGATAACCCGGGTAATTATAGGCCGGTGAGCTTGACATCCGTGGTGGGGAAGTTGTTGGAGAAGATTCTTAAAGATAGGATGTATGCGCATTTAGAAAGCAATAAACTCATTAACGATAGTCAACATGGTTTTGTGAGAGGGAGGTCATGCCTCACGAACCTGGTGGTGTTTTTTGAAGAAGTGACCAAAATGGTTGACGAGGGAAGGGCCGTGGATGTCGTCTATATGGACTTTAGTAAAGCGTTTGACAAAGTCCCTCATGGTAGGCTGGTGAAAAAGGTTGGATCTCATGGGATAAAGGGGGAGGTGGCTAGATGGGTGGAGAACTGGCTTGGTCATAGAAGACAGAGGGTGGTAGTGGAAGGGTCTTTTTCCGGCTGGAGGCCTGTGACTGTGACTGTGACCGCAGGGCTCTGTATTGGGACCTCTGCTGTTTGTGATTTATATAAATGATCTGGAAGAAGGAGTAACTGGGGTGATCAGTAAGTTTGCGGACGACACAAAACTGGCAGGACTTGCAGATAGTGAGGAACATTGTCAGAGGCTACAGAAGGATATAGATAGGCTGGAAATTTGGGCAAGGAAATGGCAGATGGAGTTCAATCCTGATAAATGCGAAGTGATGCATTTTGGTGGGAATAATGTAGGGAGGAGCTACACGATAAATGGAAGAACCATAAAGGGTGTAGAGACGCAGAGGGACCTGGGTGTGCAAGTCCACAGATCTTTGAAGGTGACGTCACAGGTGGAGAAGGTGGTGAAGAAGGCATATGGCATGCTTGCCTTTATAGGACGGGGCATAGAGTATAAAAGTTGGGGTCTGATGTTGCAGATGTATAGAACGTTGGTTCGGCCGCATTTGGAATACTGCGTCCAGTTCTGGTCGCCACACTACCAGAAGGATGTGGAGGCTTTGGAGAGAGTACAGAGGAGGTTTACCAGGATGTTGCCTGGTATGGAGGGGCTTGGTTATGAGGAGAGATTGGGGAAACTGGGGTTGTTCTCCTTGGAAAGACGGAGGATGAGGGGAGACTTAATAGAGGTGTATAAAATTATGAAAGGCATAGATAGGGTGAACGGTGGGAAGCTTTTCCGCGGGTCGGTGGTGACGTTCACGAGGGGTCATAGGTTCAAGGTGAAAGGGTGGAGGTTTAACACAGATATCAGAAGGACATATTTCACACAGAGGGTCGTGGGGGCCTGGAATGTGTTGCCGGGCAAGGTGGTGGAGGCGGACACACTGGGAACGTTTAAGACTTATCTAGACAGCTATATGAACGGAGTGGGAATGGAGGGATACAAAAGAGTGGTCTAGTTTGGACCAGGGAGCGGCGCGGGCTAATTGTTCCTGGTTTCTCGTTTCAAGGCTTCATTCTTTGATCATCTTGCTGGTGCCAGTACAGAGTGAGACTGCGGATAGTTGGGAACCTGTCTCGGGGGCAGGGAATTCATATGGTGTTCGTGGAAGTGGAAATGACTAGGGTTGGGAAGCATTTTCCGATCGGGGCCATTGTGATCTCCTGGACTCGTTTCGATCGCCTCAGGGGGTCGGAGAGGAATTTCCCAGATTTTTTTTCCCCATATTGGCCCTGGGGTTTTTCACTCTGGGTTTTCGCCTCTCCCTGGAGATCACATGGTCTGGAATGGGGGGGTGGGGGTAAGTTAATAGGTTGTAATGAACAAAGCATCGTAGCTGTGAGGGACAGCTCGGTGGATAGGATATTGGTATGTAGATAGGCTGGAAAATTGGGCGGGGATCCTGGATTCAGGATTCAATCCTGGACCGGGGAGCGGCGCGGGCTTGGAGGGCCGAAGGGCCTGTTCCTGTGCTGTATTGTTCTTTGTTCTTGTTCTTAAACTGGTGCCACTGGTATTGATAAACTGGGACTGGTAACACCAGTGACACTGGCAAAGGTGACACCAACTGTGATAACACACAGGTGTGTGTGTGTGTGCATGTGTGTGTGTGCGCATGTGTGTGCGTGCGCATGTGTGTGCGTGTGTGCATGTCGCAGTATTGTTCAAGTTTTGACAAGTCCTTGTTCAGAGTCTGATCCAAGGTTTTGAAGTTGAGGGCTTGAGTTACGAGGCAAATGTTCAGAGATTTGGTGTACCGGTACAAAGAACACAGAAAGTTAGCGTGCAGGTACAGCAAGCAACCAGGAAGGTGAATGGTCTGTTGGTCTTTATTGCGAGGGGATTGGAGTACAGGAATAAAGACATCTTGCTCCAGTTGTGCAGGGTTTTGGTGAGACCACATCTGGAATACCGTCGGCAGTTTTGGTCTCTACATTTCAGAAAGGATAGACTCACATTGGAGACGGTTACAGCGAGGGTTCACTAGATTAATCCCTGGGATGAGGGAGAGGTCCTGTGATAAGAGGCTGAGTTTATTTTCTCTGGAGGTTCGAAGAATGAGAAGTGATCTCATTAAAAAGTACAGAATTCTGAAGGGGCTTGATCGGGGGTACGCTGAGAGATTGTTTCTGCTGGTCGGGGAATCTATAACACGGGAGCAGAGTCTCAGGATGAGGGGTCGATCTTCTAGGACTCAGATAAGGAGACAATTCTTTACTCAAATTCATGATTCTTTGGAATTCTCTCCCCCAGGGCATTCTGGGTGCTCCACTGCGGAATTGTTTAAAGGCTGGGATAGACAGGTTTTTGGTCTCTCCGGGAAGTGAGAGATATGGGGAGTGGGCGGGAAAGTGGAGTGGATCAGCCATGATGGTACTGAATGGTGGAGCAGGCTGGATGGGCCGAGTGGCCTACCCTTGCCCCTATTTCTGGTGTTGCGTTTCACAGTGACTCCTGCTGCCCCTCAGGCTCTGAAATCCTGAGTTTGAACTCCAGGAGCTGGAGAGAGCTCCGACACACGTGAGACTTGTGAAGTGTTCTGAAGCTCCCACGTGATGCAGGGATTGCAAACAGCAGATCTCAGCTGTCACTCACTCTGCACCCCACGCCCCTCGCCACGCACCCCGCCCTGCACCCCTCGCCCCGCCCTGCACCCCACGCCCCTCGCCCTGCACCCCACGCCCTGCACACCCCGCCCTGCACACCCCGCCCCTCGGCCTGCACCCTGCGCCCCACGCCCTGCACACCCCGCCCCGCACCCCACGCCACTGGCCCCGCGCCCCCCGCACCCCACGCCCCGCGCCCCCCGCACCGCACCCCACGCCCCTCGCACCGCACCCCACGCCCCACGCCCCGCGCCCCCCGCACCGCACCCCACGCCCCGCGCCCCCCGCACCCCACGCCCCACACACCGCACCCCACGCACCGCACCCCACGCCCCGCACCCCACGCCCCTCGCACCGCACCCCACGCCCCACGCACCGCACCCCACGCCCCGCACCCCACGCCCCTCGCACCGCACGCCCCATGCACCTCGCCCCGCACCCCACGCCCCTCGCACCCCACGCCCCTCGCACCGCACGCCCCACGCACCTCGCCCCGCACCCCACGCCCCTCGCACCCCACGCCCCTCGCACCCCACGCCCCTCGCACCGCACGCCCCACGCACCTCGCCCCGCACCCCACGCCCCTCGCACCCCACGCCCCTCGCACCGCACGCCCCATGCACCTCGCCCCGCACCCCACGCCCCTCGCACCCCACGCCCCTCGCACCGCACGCCCCACGCACCTCGCCCCGCACCCCACGCCCCTCGCACCCCACGCCCCTCGCACCGCACGCCCCACGCACCTCGCCCCGCACCCCACGCCCCTCGCACCACGCCCCTCGCATCGCACCCCACGTCCCTCGCACCCCACCCCGCGCCCCTCGCACCCCACCCCGCGCACCATGCTCCTCACACCGCGCCCCTCGCACCGCACCCCACGCCCCTCGCACCGCACCCCACGCCCCTCGCACCGCACCCCACGCACCACGCCCCTCGCACCGCACCCCACGCCCCTCGCACCCCACCCCGCGCACCACGCTCCTCACACCGCGCCCCATGCACCTTGCACCCCACCCCACGTCCCGCACCCCACGTCCCGCACCGCACCCCAAACCCCTTGCCCCGCACCAAACCCCTTGCCCCGCACCCCACCCCCTGCACCCCACGCCCCTCGCGCTGCACCCCAGGCCCCGCACCCCAGGCCCCGCGCCCCACCCCACGCACTCCTCCTCCCTCGCCCCACGCGCTGTACCCCACGCCTCTCGCCTCGCACCCCTCACCCATCGCCCCTGCACCCCAACCCCTCGCCCCGCACTCCACGCCCCACACTCCACGCCTCTCGCCCCTCCCATTTTCAGTGAAACAAGTGGTGTAATTCTGTTTTCAATGGTACACCAGGCAGGTGGAACACAACAGGGGAAATATGGAGTTATCCATTTAGGAGTGAAACATAGAAAAACATAGGGATCGGTACTGGGGCCTCAACTACTTACCATTTATATAGACGATCTGGAGGGGGGGACTGAGTGTAGGGTAACAAAGTTTGCAGACGACACAAAGATAAGTGGAAAAGTGAATCGTGTGGAGGGTGTAGAAGGTCTGCAGAGAGATTTGGACAGGCTGAGTGAGTGGGCGAGGATTTGGCAGATGGAGTATAATGTTAACAAATGCGAGGTTATTCACTTTGGAAGAAATAATAGCAAATTGGATTATTATCTAAATGGAAAGAAATTACAACATGCTGCTGTGCAGAAGGACCTGGGGGTCCTTGTGCATGAGACGCAAAAACCCAGTCTGCAGGTGCAACAGGTGATCAAGAAGGCAAATGGGATGTTGGCCTATATCGCAAGGGGGATAGAATATAAAAGCAGAGATGTCTTGCTGCATCTTTACAGGGCATTGGTGAGGCCGCAGCTGGAATACTGTGTGCAGTATTGGTCCCCTTATTTGCGGAAAGATATATTGGCCTTGGAGGGAGTGCAGAGAAGGTTCACCAGGTTGATACCAGAGATGAGGGGTGTTGATTATGAGGAGAGACTGAGCAGATTGGGTTTGTACTCGTTGGAATTTAGAAGGCTGAGGGGGGATCTTATAGAGACCTATAAGTTAATGAAGGGGCTGGATAGGGTAGAGATGGAGAGATTCTTTCCACTTAGAAAGGAAACTAGAACTAGAGGGCACAGCCTCGAAATAAAGGGGGGTCGGTTTAGGACAGAGTTGAGGAGGAACTTCTTCTCTCAGAAGGTGGTGAATCTCTGGAATTCTCTGCCCACTGAAGTGGTGGAGGCTACCTCGTTGAATATGTTTAAATCACGGATAGATGGATTCCTGATCGGTAAGGGAATTAGGGGTTATAGTGATCGGGCGGGTAAGTGGAACTGATCCACTTCAGATCAGCCATGATCTTATTGAATGGCGGGGCAGGCTCGAGGGGCTAGATGGCCTACTCCTGCTCCTATTTCTTATGTTCTTATGTTCTTAAAAGAATTTGCTTTAAATGGTGAGAGTCTAGCAAATGTAGATATTCAGAGAATCATAGAACCCCTCCAGTGCAGAAGGAGGCCATTTGGCCCATCAAGTCTGCACTGACCACAATCCCACACAGGCTCTATTCCTGGAACCCCATATATTTACCTCGCTAATCCCCTGTACAGGAATCACAGAAAGTTTACAGAAAGCAATTAGCAAGGCGAATATGGAAGGGGAGCTGGGGTTGCGGGGGGGCACAGCCTGAAATGGGGGGGGGGGGGGGGGAGTGAAAAAATTGGCCATGCATTTGGAGAAACATTTCAAGTTTGGCCATTCTTCCACAGCTGGGACCGTTCAGCATCAGCTCCATTGCCATGTTTGAAGTCTAGCTTCTGAAGCAATTGTTCCCATTCAAGCAACACAAATTACAGACAGTGCCACCAATTACTCCTGAACTTCCAACTACTTGGACACAAACTGCAGAGTATGGGACCACAGAAAATTAGGTGACTGGGCAAGTTAGAGGATCCCCTTGTGAGAGGTGGGCATAGAACTGTCACTGAGGGAGGAGCTCAGAATCCCTCACATTGCAGTTATTCTGGCTGTGAGCAGAAATCCTCATGGTGCAAGCTAAAGTTTAAAGTTAAAAGTTTATTCATTAGTCACAAGTAGGTTTACATTAACACTGCAATGAAGTTACTGTGAAAATCCCCTAGTCGCCACACTCAGGTGCCTGTTTGGGTACACAGAGGGAGAAATTTAGCATGACCGATGCACCTAACCAGCACGCCTCTGGACTGTAGGAGGAAACTGGAGCACCCGGAGGAAACCCATGCAGACACGGGGAAAACATGCAGGCTCCACACAGACAGTGACCCGAGGCTGGAATTGAACCCGGGTCCCTGGCGCTGTGAGGCAGCAGTGCTACTCACTGTGCCACCATGACACCTATGATTGCCCAGCCAAGGAGTGAGTGCATGTTAGGGTAATACTTGTGCCTGAGCTGACAGCACAGAGTGCCAACGAGTAACCAAAGCTGCCGCCACGTGGTCATGTGGTGTGGGGCAGAGGTTTTGGTCAGGCATCCGAGCGGTGACCAGCATTCTCCGGCATGTGTGAAGGGGTCGGAGAAACATTGCGGATCCACACTTCTCTCTCCGATACTGCAGTGAGGAAACCATCAGGAAGATGGAGATTGCTGATCACCCTCTCTGCCTCATGGCGTCACAGCAGGAATGAAAAAGGAAAAGAATATGGGAAGATGCACCTGGCTTTGCAATGGGAGGAGCAGAACTGTAAAGATCAAGGGGCAGCAAGGCCTCATAGAGTCATAGGAGGTTTACAGCATGGAAACAGGCCCTTCGGCCCAACTTGTCCATGCTGCCCTTTTTTTTAAAAAACCCCTAAGCTAGTCCCAATTGCCCGCATTTGGCCCATATCCCTCTATACCCATCTTACCCATGTAACAATCTAAATGCTTTTTAAAAGATAAAATTGTACCCGCCTCTATTACTACCTTTGACAGCTTGTTCCAGACATTCACCACCCTGTGAGAGAAAAAATTGCCCCTCTGGACACTTTTGTATCTCTCCCCTCTCACCTTAAACCTATGCCCTCTAGTTTTAGACTCCCCTACCTTTGGGAAAAGATATTGACTATCTAGCTGATCTGTGCCCCTCATTATTGTATAGACCTCTATGAGATCACCCCTCAGCCTTCTACGCTCCAGAGAAAAAAGTCCCAGTCTATCCAGCCTCTCCTTATAACTCAATCCATCAAGTCCCAGTAGCAACCTAGTAAATCTTTTCTGCACTCTTTCCAGTTTAATAATATCCTTTCTATAATAGGGTGACCAGAATTGCACACAGTATTCCAAGTGTGGCCTTACCAATGTCTTGTATAACTTCAACAAGACATTCCAACTCCTGTATTCAATGTTCTGACCGATGAAACCAAGCATGCCTTTTGCCTTCTTCACTACTCTGTCCACCTGTGACTCCACTTTCAAGGAGCTATGAACCTGTACCCAGAGATCTCTTTGTTCTCTAACTCTAACTCTAATTCTAACTCTGGACTTGCGGATAGCGAAGAGCATTGTCGGGCAATACAGCAGGATATAGATAGGCTGGAAAATTGGGCGGAGAGGTGGCAGATGGAGTTTAATCCGGATAAATGCGAAGTGATGCATTTTGGAAGAAATAATGTAGGGAGGAGTTATACAATAAATGGCAGAGTCATCAGGAGTATAGAAACACAGAGGGACCTAGGTGTGCAAGTCCACAAATCCTTGAAGGTGGCAACACAAGTGGAGAAGGTGGTGAAGAAGGCATATGGTATGCTTGCCTTTATAGGACGGGGTATAGAGTATAAAAGCTGGAGTCTGATGATGCAGCTGTATAGAACGCTGGTTAGGCCACATTTGGAGTACTGCGTCCAGTTCTGGTCGCTGCACTACCAGAAGGACGTGGAGGTGTTAGAGAGAGTGCAGAGAAGGTTTACCAGGATGTTGCCTGGTATGGAGGGTCTTAGCTATGAGGAGAGATTGGGTAAACTGGGGTTGTTCTCCCTGGAAAGACGGAGAATGAGGGGAGATCTAATAGAGGTGTACAAGATTATGAAGGGGATAGATAGGGTGAACGGTGGGAAGCTTTTTCCCAGATCGGAAGTGACGTTCACGAGGGGTCACGGGCTCAAGGTGAGAGGGGCGAAGTACAACTCAGATATTAGAGGGATGTTTTTTACACAGAGGGTGGTGGGGGCCTGGAATGCGATGCCAAGTAGGGTGGTGGAGGCAGGCACGCTGACATCGTTTAAGACTTACCTGGATAGTCACATGAGCAGCCTGGGAATGGAGGGATACAAACGATTGGTCTAGTTGGACCAAGGAGCGGCACAGCTTGGAGGGCCGAAGGGCCTGTTTCCTGTGCTGTACTGTTCTTTGTTCTTTGTTCTCCCGAACGCCCTCCCATTAACTGAGTAAGTCCTGCCCTGGTTCAATCTACCAAAATGCATCACCTCCCATTTGTCTAAATTAAACTCGATCTGCCAATCGTTAGCCCACTGGCCCAATTGATCAAGACCCCGTTGCAATTGGAGATAACTTTCTTCACTGTCCACTATGCCACCAATCTTAGTGTCATCTGCAAACTTACTAACCATGCCTCCTATATTCTCATCCAAATCATTAATATAAATGACAAATAACAGTGGACCCAGCACTGATCCCTGAGGCACACCGCTGGTCACAGGCCTCCAGTTTGAAAAACAATTCTCTCCAACCACCCTCTGGCTTCTGTCAAGAAGCCAATTTTGTATCCATTTAGATACCTCACCCTGGATCCCGTGAGATTTAACCTTATGCAACAACCTACCATGCGGTACCTTGTCAAAGGCCTTGCTAAAGTCCATGTAGACAACATCAACTGCACTGCCCTTATCTACCTTCTTGGTTACCCCTTCAAAACACTCAATCAAATTTGTGAGACATGATTTTTCACTCACAAAGCCATGCTGACTGTCCCTAATCAGTCCTTGCATCTCTAAATGCCTGTAGATCCTGTCTCTCAAAATACCTTCAACAATTTACCCACCACAGATGTGAGGCTCACTGGCCTGTAGTTCCCAGGCTTTTCCCTGCAGCCCTTTTTAAACAAAGGCACAACATTTGCCACTCTCCAATCTTCAGGCACCTAGTCCATACATAGAGGAAGATCCACAGAGTGCCGTCATTCATACGCATCTCATCAGACCCAGAGTATACTGACGGTGCTTGTCCTACCTGCAGAGCAGTGAGAAGCAATGTGGCTGGAGGCTGCAATTGGCAATGACTGCAACTGGTTACTCACACATGCCACCTACTGCAGCATTTGGTGACTCGGAGGACATTCATTGCCAATTAAAGTGATCACTGCACTCAATTTCTACAGTAATGACTCCTTCCAGGGTTCCACTGGTGACCTCGGTGGGATTTCTCAAGACTCCTCCCACAAATGTATCCTGGAGGTCATGGACCTCCTTCACCAAGGAGCACGGCTCAGTTAAATTTGACCAAGGTCAGAGGAGAGTGCTGGGATTTGCAGTTTTCAACAGGTGCTGGGTGCCATTGACTGCACTCACGTGGGTCTAAGATCCCCTTGGCAATAAGCAGTCCAGTGTGTGAACTACAAGGGTTTTCATTTGCTTAGTGTTCAGTTGGTGGGCAATCATATAGGATATAGATCGACTGAAAATTGGATGAAGAAATGGCAGATGGAATTTAATCCAGACAAATGCAAGGTGATGCATTTTGGTAGATCCAATTCAGGTGGGAGCTATAAAGTAAATGGTACAACCATCAGGAGAATAAATACACAGAAAGATCTGGGAGTACAGGTCCTTAAAAGATCTTTAAAAGTGGCAGCACAGGTAGAAAAGGTGGTGAAGAAAGCATATGGCATGCTTGCCTTCATCAGCCGGAGCAAATTATTACAGTTATAAAAAGCTTTGGTTAGGGCACATTTGGAATACTGTGTCCAATTCTGGTCACCACACCACACTCCCAGAAGTACAGGAAAGGGGTTTACCAGGATGTTGCCTAGTATGGAGGGTATTAGCTATGAGGAGAGATTGAATAAACTGGGATTGTTCTCCCTGGAAAGACAGAGACTGAGGGGTGACCTGATAGAAGTTTATAAAATTATGAGGGGTATAGATAGGGTGAACAATTGGAAGCTTTTTTCCAGGGCAGAAATGATAATTACAAGGGGGCACAAGTTCAAGATAAGGGGGGAAAGGTTCAGTGGAGATGTGCAGGGACGTTTTTTACACAGAGGGTTATGGGGGCCTGGAATGCATTGCCAAGTGAGGTGGTTGAGGCAGATACATTAGCGACATTTGAGACTTATCTTGATAGGCACATGAACAAACGGGGAATAGAGGGATACAAGCGGTTGGTCTAGATAGAACAACATGATTGGAGCAGGCTTGATGGGCCAAAGGGCCTGTTCCTATGTTGTACTGTTCTTTGTTATAACAAACGGGTCCTGTATGTCTGAGCATGATACCCTGGGAGTGTCCATGACTCAGACATCACCAGCTGTTCTCAGATCCCTGCCATCCTCCAGGATCCACAGAGGCAGCAGGGCTGGCTCCTCAGGGACAAGGGCTACCCACAGAGGAAGTGGCTGGTGATGCCCTTGGGTGGCCTGAGGCTCTAGATGAGAGCCAAGATATTAGGAGGCTCATGCCACAAGCCAGAGCTTGGTGGAGCACACTGCTGGCATCCTGAAAGTGAGGTCCCGATGCCAGTGATCGGGCACGGCACCCAGCTACACTCCCCAGAAACTATCACATATCACTGCGGTTTGTTCCACGCCACACAATCTGCCAATGGCACGTGGAGAGGAGGGTGTTGAGGGTGGCGAGGAGATGGAGGAGCTACACGTTTACTCCAATGAGGAGGAAGTAGAGAGAGGAGGGTGTGAAGGTTCTGGAAGTCCGGGCGGCAGGCGGTGAGGCCATTCCTTTGCCAGGTGAGGTGGGTAAACCCACGTGGCACCAATAGCTGCAGGATTCCAAAAGGACAACGACAAGGTTCAGTGAGAATTCTTTGGAAAACACCAGAAAGAAACTGGGAGCGATCACCCTTCATATCACACACACACCTGCCCAGAATGCAGAGCAGAATCGGGTAGGCAGCTGCCGCCCCCCCCTCCGCACTCAAAATTGCGCAGATCATGAGTAACATCACATGAGCTGGCAGCACTGAAGCTCGATATTCCTGCAGTAAATACAATCCCTCACAGTGTATTAGCATCAACAATGTGGGCAATGGGTTTGCGATGGAATATTCACTGTGGCCGAGGGTTACGCCCTGCACATGGGAGATGCCCTGGACTGTGACCCTGACTTCATTTAATGTAGGGGCCTAAGGTTGCACTGGGGAATCACACAAACACATCTCAACATAACAGGATCAGTGCTGGGACCTTTGCTGTTTGTAATATATATATAAATGATTTGGAGGAAAATGCAACTGGATTGATTAGTAAGTTTGCGGACGACACAAAGGTTGGTGGATTTGCGGATAGCGATGAGGAACATCAGAGGATACAGCAGGATATAGACCAGTTGGAGACTTGGGCGGAGAGATGGCAGATGCAGTTTAATCCAGACAAATGTGAGGTAATGCATTCTAATACAGATAGGAAATATACAGTAAATGGCAGAACCCTTAAGAGTATTGATAGGTAAAGGGATCTGGGTGTACAGGTACACAGGTCACTGAAAGTGGCAATGCAGGTGGAGAAGGTAGTGAAGAAGGCATACGGCAAGCTTGCCTTCATTGGCCGGGGTATTGAGTTTAAAAATTGGCAAGTCATGTTGCAGCTTTATAGAACCTTAGTGAGGCTGCACTTGGAATATAGTGTTCAATTCTGGTTGCCACACCACAATAAGGATGTGGAGGCTTTGGAGAGGGTACAGAAAAGATTTACCAGGATGCTGCTGGTATGGAGGGCATTAGCTATGAGGAAAAGTTGGAGAAACTTGGTTTGTTCTCACTTGAGCGACGGAGGTTGAAGGGAGACCTGATAGAAGCCTACAAGATTATGAGAGGCATGACAGAGTGGATAGTCAGAAGCTTTTTCTCAGGGTGGAAGAGTCAATTACTAGGGGGCATAGGGTTAAGGTGCGAGGGGCAAGGTTTAAAGGAGATGTACGAGGCAGATTTTTTACAGAGAGTAGTGGGTGCCTGAAACTCATTGCCGGGGGAGGTAGTGGGAGCGGATACGGTAGTGAGTTTTAAGGAGCATCTTGACAAGTACATGAATAGGATGGGAATAGAGGGATATGGTCCCCGGAAGGGTAGGGGGTTTAGTTAAGTCGGGCAGCATGGTTGGTGCAGGCTTGGAGGGCCAAAGGGCCTGTTCCTGTGCTGTAATTTTCTTTGTTCTTTGTAATGTGAGCCATGGACAAGGAGACCGGTTATCAGTGTATTTACACTGGGGAATATTAGGAACAAGTGATGAACCCCTGTGTCCACACTATAGAGCTACATCTTCATCTCTATCCTAACCCTATCTTGCTGCATCCCCAATATTCACAGTGGAGGCAGAGATGGCCTCCTCTCTGCCACACCCTGCTGTCTCTGATGACTTGGAAGGCGTTCTCATATTGTGTGTGCGTGAGTGTGTATGAATGTGAGTGTGAGCAAGCATGTATTGTATGTGTATGTGAGCAAGCATGTATTGTATGTGTATGTGACCATGTGTGTGAGTGAGCATGTGTGCAGGTGTGTGTGGTGATTGGGGGGGCCAGTGTGTGTGTGGGGGTTTGTGTGCATGTGTGCAGTGTTTGTGAGTACATGTTGTGAGTGTGTATCTGTGTGTGTGTGTAGGTGCGTGTGTGCATGTGGGTGATCTGTCTCTGTGCACAAGTGTGAGTGTGTGTGCGGTTTAATTAGACTGGGGAAACATTAATGGAGACCATTTGTCTGGAACATTTGAGAGAAAAGGTGTGAAGGTGATGCATACATTTGTAATGAGATTTTCCTGCTCAAGTCGTTTATAAGTAAATAGGCTAGGTTTCAAAATTTGCATTAGGAGATACAAAGGGATATGTTTTTGTTTCAGCTGTTAAACCTCAAAGGGGAACCTTTGTTCCATCAGTAAACAAAGGAAGGTTTTTATTTGATCACAAAAGTGTGGGCAAAAGGCAAAACATGAAAGATTTTAATATTTTGGAAACGTTGGCTGGACTTTTACCGCCTCACCCGCCCCAAAGCTCGCAGAGCAGAATTCTCCGTTGCCCTTGGGTGGGATTTTACAAGCCTCGCCCGAACAAGGTCGTAAAATCCCGCAGGTTGAGTTCAAAGAAGTGCTGAGGGTGTGAAAGGGAAGACTGAAGGTGAAAGGGAAAAAGGATATTTAAGGAGAGATGTTGAGAGGATTTGTTGCTGGTTGTGTCAGGAAGACCTCCTGATTGAAGCAACTCTGTGCTGGGAGAAGGTGATGTGGGAATTATCCAGTCAAACTAGAATAGTAATGGGCTGGGAAAAGCAGTCCTGTATCTGAAAGATTCTTAGATTTCCACAGCAGAGTGGGAGTGTGTTTGCAAAGTCATGTGGTACACATTTATTAAAGTGACAGCAGCTTTGTCTCGGGTAAAATTACTGGATTTTTACAGTTTAAACATCTGTAAGGGAGCGTTGCCTGGAAGATGTGAACTTGTGGGTCTGGCC
Organism: Mustelus asterias; assembly: GCF_964213995.1. Classification (NCBI taxonomy): domain Eukaryota; kingdom Metazoa; phylum Chordata; class Chondrichthyes; order Carcharhiniformes; family Triakidae; genus Mustelus; species Mustelus asterias. The sequence continues at coordinate 58,184,659 of NC_135812.1, read as the reverse complement.
AATTAGGGAGACTTTTGGGGGTAATGTTTTTTAAGATAACTTTAACTTTGTAACTGTAATCTTTTGTGCTTAAGTATTCTTTTTTTCTTGTATGAAAACTTTTTACTTTTAATTTTAAATTTCCAAAAGTATTCCTGGGCTTCTTGCTACTGAGATTAGTACTTTTCTTCTCGTTCTCAGAATACAAGAAAGAAAGGTTATGGCCCATAATCCAAGTTTCCTCTAGTTTGTTCAGCAATTAACATCTGCTGTGGTTATAACACATGTCTGGGTGGGTGAGTAAAGCCATGGACGCATGGATATGATGAGGACATGATCTACAGAGGAGATGAAGGTGTATGTGGGAAAACGAGTGGTGATGTCCCTTGAGCTGGCAGTGAGTGAAATCCCTGTGAGTGTGTGATGAATGTTTATGTGTGTGAGCTGAGAGTGAGAAGAGTGACTTACCCTGCGGAACAGAGATCACTCATCCTCTCATGGCACAGGGTGGCGTTGGTGCTAACTCCTGCCTCCCATGATGGATGAGGTTCTTTGTCCAGAGCAGGGGTAGAAGATTTCGGGCCAGGCCCACACTGCATTCAGCAGGGGCTTGAGAGGGGTGTCACTGAATTTGGGGACAGCATGTTTCCTGTCTTTGAAAGCCATGACTTTCCAGCGTCTTTCAGTCCGTTAGAGAGTTCAAGCTCTGTGTAGGGGCACCCGGATTACTGAGGGCCTGAGGTCACAGTGAGGTGGGTGACACCGAGGCTGCTCCGCCAGCAATCTGACATGGCACCCACATCTCAATTCTTTCAACAAAGAGGCGCATGATACGGTGAAAATAGCCGCCATTGCCGTCGGTGGCTTAAACATCGATTCCCCCCGCCACTCCCTCTTTGGGCCTAGTAAATTTCACAGAAAATCCCAGCCCTAGATTGGAATTCATCCTGGCATGAGCTGATTGAATATTTGCAGTTAAAAATCCCTGAACACCAGACAGGGTTACAAGGATATCAGCAGGCTGACTGAGTCAGCAGGATGTTTGGCAGGGTGTGCATCAGGCTAATGTGGATCTAACACTCACACATTCGGAGTACCTGGATCAATGGGATCAGGAAACGGCCTGAATTTGCTGCAATTGAAGAAGCCAAGGGGGTGGGGGGAGGTTACAGAATTTTGGTTGTGACCACATGTGGTGAACCATCGTTGGTTACCACTGGGGGTTGTTATTATGTTACTGTTGGGCTAGGGTGTTGTCACTGTGGGGGTTGTACAATGTTGTTGGGTTAGGGTGTTTACCTGTTATAAGTGTTATCATGGCACATCCTGGTGGGGCCCCGCCTCCGGTGGCGAGGTATAAGACCCTCTGCTCCGGCAGGACCCCTTCAGTCTGAACTGGTGTATTCGTGTTAGTAGTTCCATTGTTAGACAATAAAAGCCTTCAATACTGAAGCCTTGTTCCACGTGCTTGATTGTCGCGCATCAATTTTATTGTCTAACAGAAAACTCTCAGCTGTACAAAAAAAAGAGTATGGAACAGATCTTGAAACCAGATCGTCTGGCGCTGGACCCACGTGCGGTCGGTGCCGCTAACACCTTCGACCACTGGTGGAAGTGTTTCGAAGACTACCTGGCTGCCTCTGTAGCTATTACTACAGACAGTGACAAACTCCAAGTCCTCCACGCAAGGGTAAGCGACACGATTTATCTCGCGATTCGTGCGGCTCCCACTTACCCGAGGGCCGTCGAGCTCCTGAAGAAACGATACACGAAACCACCCAACGAGATACACGCTCGTTACCTCCTCGCTACACGACGTCGGCAGTCGGGCGAAACCATGGAGGACTACGCCAATGAGCTCCTGCAGCTTGCCAGGGGTTGCGATTGTAAAGACGTATCAGCCGAACAATACATGTACGACCTCGCCCGAGACGCGTTCGTAGCAGGGGTAGGGTCCTCGTACATCAGGCTTAAATTGCTGGAAAAGGGGAACCTCGACTTGACCCAAGCGATGGAGATGGCTGAGATGCTGGAAGCGGCGTCGAAAATCTTGGCGCTGTACCCCGAGGACCACGTGCAGTCAACGTGGCAGGAGCAAGCTCAGCTCCCTCCTCGCCCCGCAAACCCGCGCTCCCAGATCGATCCGACGACGGCGGCAGCTCCAGGTGGCCAGCGATGCTATTTTTGCGGTGGGGCCAAGCATCCACGGCAACAGTGTCCGGCAAAAACGGCTATCTGCAGCCAGTGCGGTAAAAAAGGCCACTACAGTAAAGTCTGCAGGTCGAAGTCTAAAAACGGCAGTGCAGCTTGTAACCCTCCAGAACGGAGACAATCTCCTTCGGCGTCGCAGTACCCACGAGGTCCGACCACGTGCGAACCCAGGACGGCGCCATCGTGGCTGACGGAGGAGGAGGAAGACCACCAGGAGTCGCTGTGTTTGGCGCCCTCGCCCACGTGCGATTCATGGGGGCGGCCATCATGGTCCACGACGACTAGGAGCGACCAGCAGGGGTCCTCAGCATCAACATCGGCGGCATGCAGTGACGCCCAGGGGCCAACGGTGGCGTCGATCTCCCTGGACCAGACTAAGCACCACAGGCTTGAGAATTCAATGATGGATATAAAGGTAAATGGTCGAACTGTGAATTGTCTGTTTGACAGTGGGAGCACCGAAAGTTTCATACACCCTGAAACTGCTAAAAGGTGTGGACTCCGGGTTCTCCCTGCCAAGCAGACAATTTCCATGGCATCACGGTCCCGGTCTGTACCGATCCAAGGACGATGTATGGTAACTCTAGAGGTACAGGGCACAATTTACGAGCAATACAGGCTCCTTGTGTTACCTCACCTTTGTGCGCCAATTCTCCTCGGACTAAATTTTATGGTCCACATGAAGAGTGTGATCCTACAGTACGGTGGGCCACTCCCTTCACTGGCAGTAGGGAATCAGCCGCAGCCTCCAAATTGCCCAAAGCGCCCCGCATGCAATCTTTCCACTCTGAAAATCACTACACCATCCCTATTTAAGAATCTGGTACCAGGCTGCAAGCCCATCGCTACTAAAAGTAGGCGTTACAGCGCTGAGGACCGGATCTTTATTAGATCTGAGGTTCAGCGGCTCCTCAAGGAAGGGATCATACAGGCCAGTGCTAGTCCGTGGAGAGCGCAGGTCGTGGTAGTCAAAAGCGGGAACAAACCTCGGATGGTCATCGACTACAGTCAGACCATTAATCGTTATACGCAGCTGGATGCGTATCCTCTCCCGCGCATTTCTGATATGGTCAATCAGATTGCGCAGTACCGAGTGTTCTCTACCATAGACCTTAAGTCCGCCTACCATCAGCTCCCCATCCGCCCAGAGGACCGACAATACACGGTGTTTGAGGCGGATGGTCGTCTATACCAATTCCTCAGGGTTCCATTTGGTGTCACCAATGGGGTCTCGGTCTTCCAGGGTGCTATGGACCGAATGGTGGACCAGAACGGGTTGCGGGCTACCTTCCCGTACCTGGATAACGTCACCATCTGCGGCCATGACCAGCAGGACCATGACACGAATCTCCAACACTTTCTGCGCACCGCATCTCGCCTGAACCTGACCTATAACAGGGAGAAGTGCGTATTCCGTACGCGCAGGTTAGCCATCCTCGGATACGTGGTGGAAAACGGGGTCATTGGCCCTGATCCAGACCGTATGCGCCCCCTTACTGAACTTCCCTTGCCCGCTAGCACGAAAGCACTGAGGAGATGCCTCGGGTTCTTTTCGTACTATGCGCAGTGGGTCCCCAACTACGCGGACAAAGCTCGTCCGCTCATCAAGTCCACGACCTTCCCACTTACGCCGGAGGCCCAATTGGCCTTCAAGGCTTTGAAAAGCGACATCTCGAAAGCCACGATGCACGCGGTGGATGAATCCATCCCTTTCCAGGTGGAGAGTGATGCATCTGATTTCGCCCTAGCCGCCACACTAAACCAGGCAGGCAGGCCCGTCGCGTTCTTTTCCCGCACCCTTCAAGGCCCCGAAATTCGGCACTCAGCGGTGGAGAAGGAGGCTCAGGCCATTGTGGAGGCAGTCAGACACTGGCGCCATTACCTGGCGGGGAAGCGGTTCACTCTGATCACGGATCAACGATCCGTGGCGTTTATGTTCAGCAACACGCAGAGGGGCAAGATCAAGAACGATAAGATCTTGCGGTGGAGAACTGAGCTCTCCACCTATAATTACGATATTATGTATCGTCCAGGGAAGCTCAATGAGCCCTCGGATGCCCTCTCGCGCGGAACATGCGCCATCATGCAGGAGGACCGCTTGAAGGCCCTCCACAATGACCTGTGTCATCCTGGAGTCACCAGACTCTACCATTTCGTCAAAGCCCGCAACCTGCCCTACTCGGTGGAGGATGTCAGGTCAGTGACGAGAAGCTGTCGGATTTGCGCAGAATGCAAACCACACTTTTATCGACCAGACCGGGCACAATTGGTCAAGGCCACTCGCCCTTTTGAGAGGCTGAGTGTGGATTTTAAGGGCCCCCTTCCCTCAACGGACCGGAACGTCTATTTCCTCAACATAATAGACGAGTACTCCCGGTTCCCGTTTGTTGTCCCCTGTGCGGACACGTCGACTGCCACCGTCATCAAGGCATTCAGTGAGCTTTTTACCCTGTTCGGGTACCCCTGCTACATTCATAGCGACAGGGGCTCGTCGTTCATGAGCAACGACTTGAGGCAATTCCTGCTCTCATTCGGGATTGCCTCTAATAGAACCACGAGCTACAACCCTAGGGGTAACGGACAGGTGGAAAGGGAGAATGCTACAGTCTGGAAGGCTGTCCTACTGGCACTGAAATCCAGGGGCCTTCCAGTCTCCCGTTGGCAGGAGGTCCTTCCAAATGCGCTCCATTCTATCCGCTCCCTCCTGTGTACGGCAACCAATGCTACTCCCCACGAGAGGATGTTCTCATTCCCTCGGAAGTCGTCCTCGGGGATCTCATTACCAGCCTGGTTGACGTACCCAGGACCCGTCCTTCTGCGGCGACATGTGAGGGCTCGCAGGTCCGACCCCTTGGTCGAACCGGTCCAACTCCTCCACGCCAACCCTCAGTATGCCTATGTGGCATATCCTGACGGGCGAGAGGACACTGTCTCCATTAGAGACCTGGCGCCCGCAGGGGACGTAGCAACTCCTGTCGCTCCTATTCCCCCTGTCACGAATCCACTACTCCTCATTGCTTCCCCAGACGTGGCGCGGTCAGCACCGGGACCAGTGCATAACAGTTCTACTCCCATGTACAGCTTGCCTGAGACTCGGAGATCGGCGCCACCACCGAAGGTTCCAGGATCCCCTGCACCATCGCCTCACCAGGGCCAACCGGCCCGGGAGTCCTTGAGGGGACAGCCGGACGTTGTTTTGGAGAGAACGCCACCGCAAGCACCTGCTCCGGTTTCGCAACCGGTGCTGAGGAGATCACAGCGTCGGTGCGGTCCTCCAGACCGTCTGGACTTGTGAATTCTGTACATATGACCTGTTTTTTTTTGCACCCCGCCGCCTTTTGTTTTTAAAGGAGGGGTGAATGTGGTGAACCATCGTTGGTTACCACTGGGGGTTGTTATTATGTTACTGTTGGGCTAGGGTGTTGTCACTGTGGGGGTTGTACAATGTTGTTGGGTTAGGGTGTTTACCTGTTATAAGTGTTATCATGGCACATCCCGGTGGGGCCCCGCCTCCGGTGGCGAGGTATAAGACCCTCTGCTCCGGCAGGACCCCTTCAGTCTGAACTGGTGTATTCGTGTTAGTAGTTCCATTGTTAGACAATAAAAGCCTTCAATACTGAAGCCTTGTTCCACATGCTTGATTGTCGCGCATCACCACAGCTGAGTTGAGCTGAGCTAATACAGCCCATGCAAAGCAGGGCCATTTTCTGATTGTTGTGTTGTGGTATTGCACCCAGGACTGCCCATACTCTTCCAACCATTGGGACGCATGGACATAATTTAAGGAAGACATTTGGCAAACGGAAGAAGAGTTTTACATTAAAGTGACATGAGCACGCTCTGCCGCAGGAACAGTGTGATCCACCCAACAGTGGGGACAGGGAGAAAGCAGGGCTGCCCAGTGAGGAGGCTGCTGGGTGAAACCTCCAGTTATGTGCCTTGCCTCATTGCCACAGCCTCTCTCAGTTATTTACAAAGGTGTGACTAAAGGGTACAATTGTTAATGTGCTGCTTACCTCACACACCTTTAACCGAGTATCTCATCGTCCTGTGTTGTTGGAAAATCTCTCAGTTTACAGATGGATTGTTTTGAGCTGCTCCCTTCACTGGCACTTACAGACTCGTGTCATCCAGTTTCTCTGGCTCCTCTAGAACTTGCTGCCTCCTCTGAACAGCCTCCAGGATTTTCTTCCTGGGTCCCAGTGGAATGTTTATGCTTTTGAGATCCTCGTCTGAGCAAAGCATCAGAGCTTCCAGGTCGATCTTCTCCTTCTTGAAGATTGGCACAAACTCAAACAAGCTCAGTGAGGCCAGGAAGGTCTCCAGGGGGTTGGTCTCAGGCTCCAGGTCATCATCCAGGCCCAGCTCCACCTCCCCCCAGGGCAGCGCGTCGTCCTCCCGCTCCTGCAGGCTGCGCGCGCTGCCGATGCTGTCGTCCAGACTGGAGCAGCGCTGCAGGCGGCTCCTCAGCCGGACCCCTGAACTCCTGGCCTCGCCCTTCCCCACGGCCTCGCCGCCATCGCGCCCGAGCCCAAACAGGCCCCCGCTCACATAGTTCCTGCGGAAGACCATGGTCCCCAGGCCGGGCCGGTTGAAGAGCGACTCGTGCCCCGAGTCAGTGCTGATCTCCGAATTGGCCGTGTCCACGTGTAGGCCGGGTTCACTGATGGCGCCGTGTGACATCGTGTCCTCGTCGGTAGCGAACATGTCGCGGATATTGCGTCTCATCCTGTCCTTGGGGCTGGCGTGGGTCCCCTGTTTGACAAACATCACTTCATTGCTGAGCTGGAGACCGGACAAGGAGCGCACACTCTTCCTCCCGTCCTCGTATATCTTGAAGGTTCCCTCTGTTTGCTTCTTCTTTTCCAGCTTTTTCTGCATCTTGGTCTTGCCCTTGGTGGTTGCATTGAGCGTGGCCTGTGAGTAAGGCACAGAGGCCATGATGGACATGCGCTGGAGCCGGCGGCTCAGGGTGCTGCTGGAGTAGCTGGAGAAACTCATGGTGTCAGAGGTATCCATCATCTCCTTTTTGTACCTTTTCTCCATTCTCTCGTGGTGCCTCCTCTGTAACTTTGCACACTCTCTGATCCGTTTCTCTGCCTCTCGGAAGGCTCTCTGTTTCAGCTTGCTGACTAGTTTGGGATTGAGTGTAGTCTGCTTGGCAGCGATGGAGTCCAGATAGCGGATACACTCCATGTGATTCTTCATGGCGGCCATGTCCAGGGGAGTATGATAGTCATTATCCAGGCACCAAATGTTTGCCCCGAAGGACACCAGGAAGGAGAGGAGGTTGAGGTGTCCATTAGCAGCAGCCAGGTGAAGCGGCGCATTCCCCCAAATATCACATTTATCAGGGTCACCACTGAAAAGAAGGAAGACAAAGAAATCAGCAACTGGCATTCTACTTAAATCACCACATTGTCCCCCAATCAACACATTTTACCTCCATCAGGGGAGAATGTAATCAGTGGGTGTATTATGCACACTTGTGTATGGACATGGATGTAATGGACAAGTGCGTAATGGCAGGTGTGTTATGGATAGGAGTGTAATGGGTGAGTGTGCAAAGGGCAGGTGTGTAATTGGTGGGTGTGTTAATGGACAGATGTGTAATGGCCAAATGTGTAATGAGCAGGTATGTTGGGGCTGATGTGAAATGTGTACTGGATGGGTGTGTATTAGGAGGGTGTGTATTCTGTAAGCATGTAATGGGTGGTGTGGAATGCCAGTTGTATAATGGCAACTACGTAATGGGTGGGCATATAATGGACAAATATATCATAAATATGTGTGCATTGGCCATGTGTAATGGGTGGATGTTTACTGGCTGGATTTTTAATGGAGGGTTGTGTAATGGGTATGTGTAACAGGCAGGTTTGTAATGGACAGGTGCGTAATGGACAGGGTGTGTAATGGACAGGTGTGTGAAGAGTGTGTAGTGGACAGGTGTGTAATGATGGGTATATGACAGGTGTTCCAAAGTATTATGACACAAAACATAATAGCAAGTCACATCAGGGGATATTCGGTCCAATGACCAAAATCTTGGTCAAGGAGGTAGGTTATAAAAAACGTCTCTCAGTAGGAGGGTGAGATAGTGAGGCAGCGAGGTGGAAGGAGGGAATTCCTGAGTTCAGACAACTGAAAGCGCAGACAAAAATCAAGAATGCTCAAGAGGCCAGAATCGGGGATGTACAGATATCTCTGAGGGTCGTGGAACTGGAGCAGATTACAGAGATAGGGAGGGGAGAGGAATTTGAAAACAGGGATGAGAAATTTAAAATCAAGATGTTGCTTAACCGGGAGCCAATGAGAAGAGCAGCACAGGAATATGTGTGAGATAGGATATGACAGCAGAGTTTTGGATGACCTCAAGTTTACAGAGGGTAGCACGTGGGAGAGAGCCGGGAGTGAGCTGGAATGGTCGAGGCAAGAGGCAATAAAGACCTGACTGAGAGGTTCAGCAATAGGTCAACTGAGACAGGGGTGGAGTTGAGCAATGTCACAGAGGTGGAAATAGGCAAAGTTTAAAGTTTATTTATTAGTGTCACAAGTCGGCTTACATTAACACCGCAATGAAGTAACTGTGAAATCCCCTTATCGCCATACTCCGGCGCCTGTTCGGGTACACTGAGGGAGAATTTAGCATGACCAACACAACTAACCAGCACGTCATTCGGACTGTGGGAGGAAACCGGAGCACCCGGAGGAAACCCACGCAGACACGGGGAGAACATGCAAACTCCACACAGACCTAAGCCGGGAATCGAACCGGATCCCTGGCACTGTGAGGCAGCAGTGCTAACCACTGTGCCGCCGTTGGTCTTTCCGACGGTACGAATAAGAGATTGAAATCTCCTCTCGCAGTCAGCTGGGACACCAAGGCTGCAAACAGATTGGCTCCATGTCAGACTAGTGCAGGGGAGAGGGATGCGGTAGATGGATAGAAAACAGAAGCAAAACAGTCAATCTGATCAATTAACAGAGTTTGTGGGATCTTGCTGTGCGTAAATCAGCTGCCGTGTTTCTCACATTACAACAATGACCACGTTTCATTCGGAATATCCGGAGGTCAGGAAAGGTGCTATAGAAATGCTTTGGGATTGAGGTAAATTTTCTGTTAGTTTGTTTGAGTCTGGCTGCAATATGGACACTGGTGAAAGGCCTCCCGGCCGCCTTAACTACCTTGGGAACCTTTAACAAATGAATAATTCATGTTGCGCAGTAACCCTTCATTTAGCTATTAATTATTCAGCCCACATATTGGGAGGAAGTCAAGCAGCAAAAGAAGGCGGCCGTCGTGGCTGTGGTACAAAGGAGGGCAGTACCTATCACAGATCGGAGCCATTGTTAGATGCTTAGTAAAGAGTGCTAACTCTGCTTGTCCTTATCTTGTGTTTATTCCCAAGAAGTCGAGTTCTGGGTTGTAATAATGCTCTTGTATCACCAAAGAACAGGTATGATAGAGTCAGGTGACAGCTCCTTATAACTGGAGGCACTGTGATATTCGACAGCACGCTGCACTCAAAACTGGCTATTTCCCTCATTCACTGTTAAATCCTGACCAGCTTGGCTACACTGAGCTTTCACATTGTACAAACTCCTCAGGGACCACCGAAAGCAGGAAATGATTAGCCACTTGCCTGCTTCTATTAGTCGAGGTTCCCACAATTAGGTAGCACAGTGATTGCCTGCTGCAGGTATTACCCGAGTGAACAAGAGCAATCGAATGCTCATTCAGTGTAATTTAATATAAGTAATGGGAGTCGGGTTTCAGGGAGTGTGAGGCTCTACGAGGAATCCGATTACCTCCTGGAAATGCAACTGAATCCATTTCCTGATAAAGGTGACTCAATCCTGCTGCAGACACAAGTTCTGCTCACATCAAACCTTCTAACTGCTAAGTACAAAAGCCAGGGGTGAATCCTTGGTTACTTTCTGGCAAGGTGTGAAAGGCCTTATTCAATGCTGTATTACTCCGCGCTGTGTTACTCCGCGCTGTGTTACTCCATGCTGTAATCATATTAATGTCAAAGATATGTTGGCACCCGAATTGTCCATGCAAGATATTTCTGTAGGATGGCATGGTGACACAGTGGTTAGCACTGCTGCCTCACAGCGCCAAGGACCCAGGTTCAATTCTGGCTTTGGGTCACTGTCCGTATGGAGTCTGCACATTCTCCCCGTGTCTGCGTGGGTTTCCTCCGGGTGCTCCGGTTTCCTCCCCCAGTCTGAAAGACATGCTGCTTAGGCGCATTGGCCATGCTAAATTCTCCCTCAGTGTACCCGAACAGACGCTGGAGTCTGGCATCTAGGGGATTTTCACAGTAATTTCATTGCAGTGTTAATGTAAGCCTACTTGTGACACTAATAAATAAAATAAACTTTTGATGTTGCGTAAACAGCTGGAGTGTTGGTGGTTGGCATTGACTGAAGACACATTGATATTGTACCAAGTTCCTCCAGAAGTGTGCCTCGCTTACAAATGGTAGGGTCTGGACTGGCAAAGGCTGCTTCCCAGATTATTCAACGTGGGACATCCCTGGAATCACTAAGGGACAGGCTCAGCTCGTGACTGTGTGAGACGAACACTGGAGGCACCAAACAACACTGATATCAGCCGAGGGGATCAAATACTTGCCCAGATACAACAGAGGACGTTTCCAACACGCTGCCCAGGGATAGGGCTGACAATGTCAATGGAAAATAAACCCTTTCCAAAAAGGCAACAAAGTCTTACATAAAATCATAGAATCCCTACGATGCAGAAGGAGGCCATCCAGCCCATCGAGTCTGCCCGACACCCCGTCCCCATCCAAAGGCTAATATTTGGACACTAAGGGGCAATTTAGAATGGCCAATCCACCTAACTTGCACATCTTTGGACTGTGGGAGGAAACCGGAGCACCCGGAGGAAACCCACGCAGACACGGGGAGAATGTGCAGACTCCGCACAGACAGTGACCCGAGGCCGGAATTGAACCTGGGTCCCTGGTGCTGTGAGACAGCAGTGCTAACCACTGTGCCACCCTTAATCTTGTATTTATGTAGCGCCTTTCACATCCGCGGGACATCCAAGGCGCTTTACAACAGATTTGTGAAATGCAGACTCTGCTGTAATCGACTCCTGGGCAGCCAGCTAAAACCTCTCTCCATGATTCCTGTGTCAATGGGTATGGTGCAGTGAAAGAGGCACAGGACTGGTTAGCGGACGGGTAAGGATGGCTACACACTGGGGGTCTCCCACACACTGGAGAACCATAGAATCACAACAGTGGATAAAGAGGCCATTCGGCCCATTGAGTCTGCACAGCTCTCCGAAAAAGCATCCCATCCAGGCCCTCCTTTCACACTGCGCAGTTAGCATAGACAATCCACCTAACCTGCACATCTTTGGAGAGTGGAAGGAAACCAGAGCACCCGGAGTAAACCCACGGAGACACGGGGAACGTGCAGACACCACACTGTCACTGGTATCGAACCCGGGTCCCTGGCGCTGTGAGGCAGCAGTGCTAGCCACTGTGCAACCCCATTTATTGAGACATGTTGAGTGTTGCCAAAGCTGATATGGGTAAGTAATGAATTGGGTACCTAACCCATAATAGTCTGGCAATGTCACCATCCCAGCTTTGTGCTCTGTTGCTCTCATCATTAACCGCAGCACAGCTTTAACCAACACCATGCCACGCAACTCAATTCTTTTTAAGACAAGATTTGTATTTCCACAGCACCTTCCATGACCTCAGGAAGTCCCATCATGTCTTACAACCAATTAAATACCTTTGCGATGTTCCCTGAAGATCAGTCAGGGCCTTTGGTTAATGGGCAGCATGGTAGCACCGTGGTTAGCACTGCTGCTTCATAGCTCCAGCGACCTGGGTTCGATTCCCGGCTTGGGCCACTGTGTGAAGTTTACACATTCTCCTCGTGTCTGCGTGGGTTTCCTCCGGGTGCTCCGGTTTCCTCCCACAGTCCAAAGATGTGTGGGTTAGGTGGATTGGCCAGGCTAAAAAAAAATTGCCCGTAGTGTCCTGAGATGCGTAGGTTAGAAGGATTAGTGGGTAAATATGTAAGGATATGGGGGTAGGGCCTGGGTGGGATTGTGGTCGGTGCAGACTCAATGGGCCGAATGGCCTCTTTCTGTACTGTAGGATTTCTATGAAAGACAGTGCAGCACTCCCTCAGCACTGACCCTCTGACAGTGCAGCACTCTCTCAGCACTGACCCTCTTTGACAGTGCAGCACTCCCTCAGCACTGACCCTCTGACAGTGCACCATTCTCTCAGCACTGACTCTCTGACAGTGCAGCATTCCCACAGTACTGACCCTCTGTGCAGCATTCCCTCAGTACTGACCCTCTGACAGTGCAGCATTCCCTCAGGACTGGCCCTCTGACAGTGCACCATTCTCTCAGCACTGACTCTCTGACAGTGCAGCATTCCCACAGTACTGACCCTCTGTGCAGCATTCCCTCAGGACTGACCCTCTGACAGTGCAGCATTCCCTCAGGACTGACCCTCTGACAGTGCAGCACCCCCTCAGCACTGACCCTCAGAGTGCAGCACTCTCTCAGCACTGACTCTGACAGAGCAGCATTCCCACAGTACTGACCCTCTGTGCAGCATTCCCTCAGTACTGACCCTGTGACAGTGCGGCACTCTTCAATACTGTAGAACTACACCCCTGTGAGCATCATTATGAATGGGACTGTCCTGTAATGAGACTCAATGTGGAACTGTAACCCAGTGAGAGACCCGATTAGAAGGAAATCGATCATAAAATAATGTTTGTTTTCAGAATGGTGTGGTCTATGTGTTGGTATCTGGAGGTTTAAGTTGGAAGCTGATTTTATGCTCTCTCAGCCTTTAGTTAGACTTTATAAAGATCTGTGTTTGCTCTCAGCTGCTAGTTATGTTTGGTGAGTAACAGTTTATTGTGTGTGTGACCTTTCAATCGATTGGGTTCACTGGGAATGGGCCTGTTTCATACTCTGCTGCTGGGTTATATATAACACTGTACAATTCAGTTCCTGACATCAATCTGTCCCCAAAGGACACTTGTGTTGAAGAATGGCTCTGAGCAGCTTATACTGAACAATAAATCATCATCATTGCCTCATAAATGGGCAGTAAAATGTCTCCTCCTTCAAATCAAATTCGTTTTATGGTAAATCAGTTTCAGCCTGTCTGGGGAATGGAGTTATCCACTCAGTAACCGACACAGTAAGGAGCAGAGAGAGGTTCACCGGGCAAGGTGGGGTTACATCAGTCCAATGTGCCTCAGTATCTCCCACGCTAACAATATTTAACATCCTGGGTGAATAAACTAACCCTGGCAGTGAACCCTGAGCCCTGGTCTGCATCGTGTACACCTCGTGTCGGTCAGTCAGTGCGTCTCATTGTGAGGAGTGGGTGGGCGCCCTAAATGTTGGACCACCCGCCACATTGCACTGTTCAGGTTCTGCCCAACCTCAGTATTGCACGTGACAACCTCCTGTCCGCACCCTCGCCCCAATTCCCTTCATTCCCTCAACGCAGGATGATGGAATTCCACCCTCAAAGAATGAAAGGCACGCATTTACATTGCGCCCAACTCAGCCACAGGACATCCCCAAGCGGATTACAACCAATTGAAGTGTAGTCATTGCTGGAAATGTGGCAGGCAATGTGTGCACAGCAAGATCCCACAAACAGCACCATCAGAGTGGCCCGTTCTATTTTACTAAGGGTGGCTGAGATACAAACATTGACCAGCACGCTGGGGAGAACTCACCTGCTCTTCTCCAACAAGTGTCGTAGGATCTTCTAAGCTAAGAATAATTTGGATATTAGCCTAGAGAGTGAGGACTATTGATTTCTGATGGGCCTGACCCTCTAGGAATATCCCAGCACTGGAGAAGGACCCCCCCCACCCAGACAGAGTTCCTGCCCCTGGGTGGAAAGGTGGGAGTAAGCTCGTCTGAGCCTCTCCAAGTCACCCACCTCTCAATGAGCCCACTCCATCCCAGGCAATCAAACCCCTCCCCCACCTGCCCTATTCCCCACCTCACATGCTCCCCCACCCCTTCCCTGACCTGCCCACTCCCCACTTCAGATCAGGAGGTTTGAGATGCCAACAGTACCCAGGGCAGAACTCAGCTGATGGGGGCTCTCTTCACATCATTTTAGGGCAGACAGTGCCCCTGGCTGTGCTCACTGTAATCCAGCAACCACCAGGAGTGAACAAACTTCAGCAGGGGAATTCCACCCCAGATCCGGGTGAGTGACCTTCAGACTCGCAGTTCTTCCACCCATCCCGGAATATCAGATCCCACCGTCTCACCATCAAGGTGAGAGAGACAGAGATAGAGACAATAGTTGTGGGGGTTTAGCAGCAATGCGTTTGAGAGAAAAACTGGAAGAATTTGGCAGCCAGGACAAAGCAGATGAAATAAGAGCGTTGGCGGCAGAGGAGCCAATGTCAGCCAGCACCGAGGGAAGTCATGGATGTGTGTGCAACAGGGGTGGCTAGAATTTGGACAAGTCGAATGTTAATCCAGAAGGGACTCTTCAAATGTAGACAGTAAAAATATAACAAAACTTAGTCCAACTTATAAATCAAAGAAAAGATTTAATAAAGAAACTCCATTACCTTAAACTTGAGGCCTCACCCTAGGCCATTCCAAGTTTCCCACAATTCCCAACATTTTCTAATTTATACTGAGTCAGCTGGTCAGTTGATCATTACATCATTCTGTTATTGATCGTATTTGGGGTTTAAACAGATTAATTAACAGGAAGATGGATAGAGAACTATCACTGAGGGAAAATTAAAGCAATATTTTAAGAAGAAAAAGGGGGCGGCACAGTGGTTAGCACTGCTGTCTCACAGCACCTGAGACCTGGGTTTGATTCCCAGCTTGGGTCACTGTCTGTGTGGAGTTTGCACATTCTCCCTTTGTCAGCATGGGTTTCCTCTGGGTGCTCCAGTTTCCTCCCACACTCCAAAGATGTGCGGTTTAGGTGGATTGGCCATACTAAATTGCCCCTTAGCATCAGGGGGACTAGATAGGGTAGATGTATGGGGATAGGGCCTGGATGGGATTGTGATTGGTGCAGGCTCGATGGGCTAAATGGCCTCCTTCTGCACTGTAGGATTCGATTCGATTGGTTACATGGTTTACTGGTCAGTTGACCCAGCTTGTTACCATTGGTCACATTACAACAGATCCAATGTTATCACAGGTTACATTCTAACATTGAAGTTTGTGGAGAAGGGGAAGCTGGAGGTCACAGGAGCATGGAGAAGGATTTCAGTGATAGAGAAATAAGGAAGAAGTGGAGGGAGGTTGTTGAACAAGTTGTCACTCAGCTTGGTACATCCTGAGAAAGTGACTGGGGAGAGAGATTCAATCACAAGGGAGAGGAACATAGGAATTAGAGCCTGTTCCGCCATTTAATCAGATCATGGCTGATCTCTTGCTGGTCTCAAATCCACCTCCCTACCTGTATCCCATATCTCTTTATCCTGTTTTTTATCAGAAATATATTTATCTGCCTCTTGAAACCATTCAATGATTCAGACTCCACCGCGCTATGGGGCAGCGAGTTCCACAAGTTCACCACCCTCTGCAAGAAGTAGTTCCTCCTCATTTCAGTTTTAAATCTACCACCTCTCGACCTATACCTGTGACCACTTGTTCTAGATTGCCCCATAATAGGAAACATTTGGTATATGTTTATCAATCCCTTTTAAAATTTTATATATCTCAATCTGATCCCCCTCATCCTTTTAAACTCCAGTGAGTACAAGCCCAAACTGTTTAATCTCTCCTTATACGTCAACCCTTTCATCCCAGAATCAATCTGGTGAACCTCCTCTAAACTGCCTCCATTGCCACCACATCCTTCCTCAAATAAGGAGACCAAAACTGGACACAATACTCCAGATGTGGTCTCACCAACACCCTATACAATTGCAACAATATTTCTCTACTTTTATACTCCAGTCCCTTTGCAATAAATGCCAACATCCCATTTGCCTTTTTTATTACAGGCTGCACCTGCATATCGACTTTCTGCGATTCATGAACACAGACACCCAGATCCCTCTGCCCGGATACATTTTGAATCTGCTTTCCATTTAGATAATAATTTGCCTTTTATTTCCTGCCAAAACGGATAGCCTCACACTTGTCCACATTAAACTCCATCTGCCAAATTTTGGTCAATTCTTCTAGCCTATCTATATCTGTAAAATCTTTATCTCCTCTTCACTGCCTGTTTTCCCACCTACTTTAGTATCATCTGCAAATTTTGCTACGTTACGCTCTGTCCCTGCTTGCAGATCATTTATATAGTAAACAGTTGAGGTCTGAGGACTGACCCCCTGCGGCATCCCTCTAGTTACATTTCACCAGCCAGAGAAGGACCCATTTATCCCGACCCTCTGCTTTCTGTCAAGTCAGCCAATCCTCAATCCAATGCAGTACTCTACTCCCAATCCCCTGTGATCTCACCTTCAGATTCAGTCTTTTATGTGGCACCTTGTCAAAAACCTTCTGGAAGTCTAGATATACCACATCCACAGGTTCCCCACTATCCACCTTGCTAATGGAGGTAAATAAATCTTTTACTTTGCTGAGGGCCTGCTGTAAGTGTGCAGGAAATATCACAGAGAAATGTCCAAATCCTTTCAACAACAAATGGAATAAACCATTCCCTATCAAACAGAAATATAAAACCAGCAACAAATCACCTCATGGCCAAATGTTTAGAGCGTTTCCAGAACATTCTGGTTTCATAGAAATATAGAAACTAGAAGCAGGAATAGACCATTCGGCCTTTTGAGCCTTCACCATTCATTTTGATCATCAAATTCAATATCCTGATTCCCTCCTCCCCCCCCCATATCCCTTGATCCCTTTAGCCCCAAGAGTTATATCTAATTTCTTCTTGAAATCACACAACGTTTTGGCCTCAGCTACTTCCTGTGGTAGTGAATTCCACGCATTCACCACCCTCTGGGTGAAGAAATTTCTCCTCACCCCTTATCCTCAAATAATGACTCCCCCACCATTGGAAACATTCTTTCTGAATCTACCTTGTCTAACCCTGTTAGAATTTTATAAGTTTCTATTTTGCTATGTTACACTCTGTGTGAGCGTAACATAGAGTGATCCCTTCTCACTCTTCTTGGTGAATATAATCCCAACTGTCTTAATCTCTCCTCATATGACAGACCTGCCATTTTAGGAATCAGCCTGATAAACCTTCGCTGTACTCCCTCTATAGCAAGGACATCCTTCCTCAGATAAGGATACCAAAACAGCACACAACACTCCAGGTGTGGCCTCACCAATGCCCTATACAATCGCAGCAAAATATCCCTATCCCTATACTCAAAGTTTCAGTTCTCAATGGGTTAATCATCCAGTAATTAAATAATAAATATAATAAATTTTCCAGTTTGCAGAGTGACTAGGTCTAAATGCACTTCCTGACTCTGATGAGAAATGTGAAGGGTTTAATTAGCTGCAGCCTGTCGCTGGGAAAGCAGAACAATGATAATTCCACCTTAAACTCCATCTGCCAAATGTTGGCCCATTCTCCTCGCCTATCTATATCCATCTGTAGATCTCTATATTCACTTCACTGTCTGCTTTCCCAGCTATTTCAGTATTGCTCTATTTCTGTAGCTGCCAGTTTGAGTGGAGGATTGTTACTAAGTGGCTCAGCGACACCAGGGATGGTGTCCATTCACCGGGAGAAGGGCGCCCACGGTCTGAATAGTGAAATTCAGGTTGGTCCTTGGCTCTGCATGGCCAACCAGAGCAGTGAGGTGTTTACAATGGAGTATTTCCGACCAGCTACTAGAGGGTCACTGACTTCCTGCTCACTTTGGGCTGAGCTTCCTGAGCCACTGTGAGCAGGAAACTCCAAGGTTTGGTGTGGCCAATTCCCAAACTTCCCCAGAGTAATACTGCCCAAGTTATACAATGCTGCCCAACTTACACCAGCCTCCATTCACTTTGGGTGCCAATCAAGCAGGGCTGCTTTTTCTGAGTGGTGTCAAGATTCTAGAGTGTTGTTGGAGCTGAACTCATCCAGGCAAGTGGAGAGTATTCCATCACACTCCTGACTTGTGCCTTGTAGATGGTGGACAGGATTTGGGGAGTCAGGAGGTGAGTTACTCGCTGCAAAAAAAATTTGATTGCAAGGATGTGGGTTCATTAGCCAGGACAGCATTTATTGCCCATCCCTAATTGCCCTAATTCCCAGTTCTGATCTGCTTTGTAGCCACAGTATTCATATGGTTAGTTCAGTTCACTTTCTGGTCAATGGTAACCCCATGATGTTGATTGTGGGGGATTCAATGATGGTAATGCCATTGAATGTCAAGGGGTGATTGTTAGATTCTCTCTTGTTAGAGACGGTCATTTCCTGGCACTTGTGTGGTGCGAATGTTACTTGCTACTTGTCAACCCAAGCCTGGATATTGTCCAAGTCTTGCTGCATTTGGACATCGACCACTTCAATATCTGAGGAGTTGTGAATGGTGCTGAACATTGTACAATCATCAGTGAACATCCCCACTTCTGACCTTATGATGGCAGGTAGGTCATTGATGAAGCAGCTGAAGATTGTTGGGTCGAGGACACTATCCTGAGGGACTCCTGCAGTGATGTCCTGGAACTGAGATGACTAGTGGAATGAGAAGGAATCAGGCCACGGAGGATTGGGAGGATCTAATGGATCAATGGATCACAGGCAATGGGATCTCAGGCTTTTCCACATGGTACACTCCTTGTTACACAATCATGTGTAGATCACATACTGGATTTGATGTACATCCTGACTCCAAACGATTAGACATTTCTCCACACAGAAACTCATATCAGCATCCTGCCTTCCTCTTAACCCTCACAAATCCCACACAAATCAAAGAACAAACAACAGTACAGCACAGGAACAGGCCCTTCGGCCCACCAAGTCTGCGCTGACACATGATGCCTTTCTAAGTTAAAGTCCTTTTGCCTCTAAGCGGTCCGTATCCCTCCTTTCCCTGCCTATCCATGTATCTGTCAAGCTGCCTCTTAAATGTTGCTATTGTATCTGCTTCTATCACCTCCTCTGGCAGTGCATTCCAAGCACTCACAACCCTCTGTGTAAAAAACTTGCCTCTCAAATCTCCTTTAAACTTTCTTCCTTTTACCTTAAACTCATATCCCCTAGTAATTGACATTTCCAGTTTTGGTCTCCTTATTTGAGGAAAGATGTGGTGGCACTGGAGGCAGTTCAGAGGAGGTTCACTAGATTGATTCCAGGTTTGAAGGGGCTGTCATATGAGGAGCGGTTGAGTAGCTTGGGCTTGTACTCGCTGGAGTGCAGAAGAATGAGAGAAGATCTGATTGTGGTATATAAAATGCTAAAGGGAATTGATAAGATGGACATTGAACAGATGTTCCCCTATGTGGGACAGCCTAGGAAAATAAGTCAGAGATATAGGACCTCGCTCATCCTGAAACTGTAAAATCCCGCCCCTCGCTCGCTCCGCTTCCCATGGCAGGCAGAGTGGGAAAATTGTGGCCATAGAGTGAGGAGGTAGGTCCAAAATTGAGGTGAGGAGAAACTGCTTCTCCCAGAGGGTTGTGAATCTGTGGAACTCACTGCCAAGAGGGCAATGGAGGCAGAATCAGTCAACAGATTCGGGTAAGAGATAGCTATGCTTCTGATGAAAAGTGGGATAAAGGGCGATGGGGAGCAGGCAGCAAAGTGGAGTCGAGACTGGATAAGATCAGCCATGTTCCTGTTAAATGGCGGAGTGGGCTCAAAGGGTGAATTGCCCGCTCCCGCTCCGAATTCCTATGTTCCAATGTTCCATTTCACCAGAACGTTATCAAGCAAAGTCTGACTCCAAATCAGAGATATTCGAACACTTGAAAGGGGTGATGTGAAGGAGCATTTAAAAGGAGGAGAGATGGAGAGGAAATTTCAGAGCTTGGGGCTCAGGCAGCCAATGGTGTGCAACATTTATGATCATTTATTTCCAATAGCTTTGAAAAGCTCGTCCAATCCCTGTCAGCAATGGAGAAAGGTCAGAGTGCGATGCTCCCAATTAAACTGTCAGAGCAAATTAACAAGCACACTGGGCAGCTGCTGATGCATTCTCATTCAATCACTGAAGCATGGAAAGTGTCTGATTGTGTCCAGCACCTGGGACTGGAGAGGACTGTCTTCAGCATGACTAATAGCCCTGACTTTAATGAGATAGCAAGTGGGATCAGACAAGCTGTAGATCTTTCACTTAATTAATACGTTGAGCAGAGCAGCTGGTCAGGTCAGGATTGCTTTTTTTAATCCATCCATCTCGTAACGAGAAGCTATTAACCAGCCAGGAGCATGTCAAAGGTTGGTTACTGCCCGGGGCATGGGGTGTACACATCAGAGCAAGTTCCTGAACACGGATAGAGGGTGGTGGCAGCAAGGAGGGAAATAACTGCCTTCCTGTCCAGTGACACTGTCCCAGTAAAATACTGTGAATTATATTCCGAAATCTCCAGTCACTGCAGCAAGGAGGAGTATAGAGGCGGGTGTGATCACCTAGTCTGGGAGATATCATTACAGAATCACAGGATTGTTACAATGCAGAAGGAGGCCATTTGGCCCATTGTGTCTGCACTGGCTCCTCAAATGAGCATCATAACTTAGTGCCATTCCCTTGCCTTTTCCCTGTACCCCTGCACATTGAGCAAGATTTCCTGGTACGTTCGCCCCGAAACCAGAAAATCCCACCCAAGGTCAATGGACCTTTCCATGGCCCTCCCCTCACCCGCTCCGATTCCCGTGGTGGGCAGGACGGTAAAATTCCGGCCTTTGGTTCTATTCAAACCATCATCTGAATGTCTCAATCAACCTGTCTCCACCACACTTCCAGACAGAACATTCCAGACCCCAACCACTCGCTGTGTGAAAAAGTTTTTTCTCACATCACATTTGCTTCCTTTGCAAATGAATTTAAATCTGTGCCCTCTCGTTCTTGATCTTTTTATGCGCAGGAACAGTTTCTCTATCTACTCTGTCCAGCCCCCTCATGATTTTGAACATCTCCATCAAATCTCCTCTTAGCCAATATCCAATATACAAGATGGAAAGAAAGACTTGCATTTATATAGCACCTTTCCCAACCTCAGGGCATTCTAAAGTCTCCTATTGCCAAGTGTCACGTCATAGCAGAGGAATCATGGCAGCCATTTTCAGAACAGCAAGGGCAAAGGTCATGGGACAGAAGCACAGTCGCAGGTTCACTGAGGCAGGGTTGGGGATGGGAGATTTTACAGAGGTGAAGGTAAGCAATCCTCAACAATGGCCTTGCTCACTACTCACCCACTGAAAACCAGCCCACAGTTAAAATTCAAGTGTGCTTTACATTGGTGAGCCATTGGCAAGGCGATTGACTTCTGGCAGGTATGTGATCTTAATCTGCACGTGTAATGCTGGGGTTCTGCCTTGTTACTGCTCCCTCTGTGACACTGACTACAAATCACTGTGAGGGAACGCTTGACTTTGTGTGACAGAGTAACAAGGACACAAGGTCTACCTCAGCCTTTCGACCCATCGAGTCTGCACCAACAACAATCCCACCCAAGCCTTCTGTCAGTAACCCCATGCATTTACCTTAGCTAGTCCCCCTGACACTAAGGAGCAATTTTCCATGACCAGTCCACCTAACCTGCACATCTTTGGGGTGTGGGAGGTAACCAGAGCACCTGGAGGGAACCCACGCACTCGCGGGGAGAATGTGCAAACTCCGCACAGACAGTGACCCAAGGCCAGAATTGGACCCGGGTCCCTGGCACTGTCAGGCAGCAATGCTAACCATTGTGCCACCGTGATACCCATGGTCAAATTGACAATCAACACTCACTGTCCTAGTGGACACTTGAACAGCACTCCTCTTAGACAAGCTGAAGATGTGTAATTCCATGGAAATCAATATCTGGATGCATTTAAAACTGCTCACTAATTCCCTATTTACACTGCTCAGTGATGATTTACATGTTTTTCAGGAATTTCATGAACAAACTAACTTAAAGGGGTTAAAAAAAAATGACCTTCCCCTCAGTGTTTATGAATTTATGGGATAAGGACTGGAACAAAATTATCAAATTTGAAACCTATGAGATTAAAGGGGACCAGTGGCTGTGTGGAAATGAAATTGGTAAACGGACAAAGAGCAGTTAGTGATGGGAGAGACGTAGTGGGGTTCCCCAGGGTTAGCTCTTGTTATAAATGTTATCAGCTGGTGTACAGGGCACAATTTCAAAGTTTGCAGATGACACAAAACTTAGAAATGTCATTAATAAGGAGGAGGATAGAAACAGACTTCAGGACATGGACAGATACATTTTGATGCAGGAAAGTATGAAGTGTTGCATTTTGGTAGGAAGAATGAAGACAAGTGTCTTCTTACAAAGTGTGCAGGAACCGGAAGTTGCAGGAGGTGGTAAGACAAGTTTAGAACACTGTTAAAAACAGCATTTCATGGAATTTGAATTCAATAAAAATCTGTAATTAAAAGTCTAATAGTGACCATGAAACCATTGTCTATTGTTGTAAAAATCCATCTGGTTCATCAATGTCCTTTAGGGAAGGAAATCTGCCATCCTTACCGGTCTGGCTGACATGTGACTCCAGAGCCACAGCAATGTGGTTGACTCTTAACTGCCCTCTGAAATGGCCTAGCAAGACACTCAGTTCAGGGCAATTAGAGATGGGCAATAAATGCTGGAACTTGTCATCGACACCCACTTCCCATAAAAGAATAAATAATAAAAACCTGCAGGGTTCCGCTACAAGGAGAGATTAAACAAACTAGAATTGTATTCTCTGGAATTTAGGAATTCGATCAAATTGCTGAAGAAAAAATATAGAATCATAGCATCCCTACTGTGCAGAAGGAGGCCATTCAGCCCATTTAGTCTGCACTGATTCTCCAATAGAACATGTTATCCCTCCCACCACCCTATCCCCTAACCTGCACATCTTCTGGACACCGAGGAGCAATTTAGCATAGCCAATCCACCTAACTCACACATCTTTGGATGTGTTGAAGCTTTTCATCTTGCACTCATCAGGACAGCTCGCAAGAATACCAATATAAGAGAAAAAGAACAATTTATACTGTATGAAAAGAGACTGCTGATTGGTTGGCATGTAGACTCAGATTGGAAGAGGTGTTGGATGATGCACCAGTTGATGGTTACTGACAGTTAACTGCCAGGCATTGTTTGAAATTTAAACTTGGCAACTTGACCCTGATTGTCAAGGCACTGTCCTGAGGAATGAATCAGCAAATGGCTGTCACTTATTTTGTTTAGCTGAAACAGACGCAATGTGTGTACCTGCCTTGTCTATCTGCAAAGAACGGGGCCCTGGGTATTAATATATGTAGCTTCCCTTATTTAGATAACACTCTGATTCCTCTTTATTGTGTGCAAATGGGATGAATTCACACCTCCCCACCTTAAACTCTAACTCTCATGGATTCTCCCACTCGGTAAATCTTTCAACATCTTTGCAACTTTCTGCACCATCTAAACTATTGACTATGCCATGTAACTTGGTGTCAAAAGCAGAAATAGAAACAGAGAAACATTGAAGATAGAAGCAGGAGGGGGCCATTTGGCCCTTCGACCTACTCATTACAATCATGGCTAATCATCCAGCTCAATAGCTTAATCCTGCTTTCTCCCCATAACCTTTGATCCCATTCACCCCAAGTGCTATATCTAGCCGCCTCTTGAATACATTCAATGTTTTGGTATCAACTACTTCCTGTGGCAATGAATTCCATAGCTCACCACTCTTTGGATGAAGAAATGTCTCCTCACCTCCATCCTAAATGGTCTACTCCAAATCCTCAGACTATGACCCCTAGTTCTGGACTCCCCCACCATTACGAATATCCTCCTTGCATCTCCCCTGTCTAGTCCTGTTAGAATTTTATAAGTCTATATGAGATTCCCATGTCATTCACCTGAACTCCAACAAAAACAATCCTAACCTAGTCAATCTCTCCTCATGCATCAGTCCCACCGTCCCTGGAATCAGCCTGGTAAACCTTCGCTGCACTCCCTCGAGAGCAAGAACATCCTTCCTCAGAAAAGGAGACCAAAACTGCGCACAATATTCTAGGTCTGGCCTTACCTAAGCCCTGTATAATTGCAACAACACATCCCTGCTCCTGTACTCGAAACCTCTTGCAATGAAGGCCAACATGCTATTTGCCTTCTTTACCGCCTGCTGCACCTGCTTGCTTACCTTCAGCGACTGGTGCACAAGGACACCCAGGTCCCGCTCCACACTCCCCTCTCCCAATTTACAGCCATTCAGGTAGTAATCTGCCTTCTTGTTTTTGCTTCCAAAGAGAATAACCTCACATTTATCCAAATTATACTGCATCTGCCATTGATTTGCCCACTCACTCAACCTGTCCAGATCATTCTGAAGGATCACTGCATCCTCGTCACAGTTCACCCTCCCACCCAACTTGGTATCATCTGCAAACTTTGAGATGTTACATTCTGTCCCTTTATCCAAATCATTAATATATATTGTGAATAGCTGGGATCCCACCATCGATCCCTGTGGCACCCCACTAGTTACTGCCTGCAAATTTGAAAAGGACCCATTAATTCCTACTCTTTGTTTCCTCTCTGTGATCCAGTTTTCTATCCATCCCAATCCCATGTGCTTTAATCTTGCATGATAATTTCTTATGTGGGACTTTGCTAAACGCTTCCTGAAAGTCCAAATATACCATATCGACTGGCTCCCCCTTGTCAACTCTACTAGTTACATCTTCAAAGAATTCCAACAGATTTATCAAGCATGATTTCCGTTTCATAAATCCATGCTGACTCTGTCTGATCCTGCCACTGCTTTCTAAAAGCTCCACTATAAAGTCCTTGATAATGGATTTGAGAATTTTCCCCACTACCGACGTTAAGCTTACTGGTCTATAATTCCCTGTTTTCTCTCTCCCTCCCTTTTTGAATATTGGAGTGAAATTAGCTGCCCTCCAATCTGCAGGGACTGTTCTAGAGTCTATAGAATCCTGGAAGATGACCACCAATGCATCCACTATTTCTAGAGCCATTTCATTAAGTACTCTGGGATGTAGATTATCAGGCCCTGGCGATTTATCCGCTGTAAATCACATCAAGTTTCCCAGCACCATTTCTCTACGAATATTGATTTCCCTCCATTCTTCCCTCTCCCTAAATCTTGCATTCTCCAACTCACCACTTTTATGTTCAAGTCATTAATTTGGTGTAAAGCTCAGACCTGGCTTCAGATTCCCCAGGGACACCACTACTACTGTCTGTGGGATTTATATAATAAATATGGATTACAACAGAACTGAAGATTGTCAGGGTATTTCAGTACCATCTTGCCCAGTATTTTCTAAGTACAGCTGAGCCCATTCTGCTCTGTTCTGCTTGAATTATATAATATTTACACTGGCTACTGTTTCTCGGTAATTAGCTGCTGCTTCTCACTTGGTAAATGTACAAAGATTATGTCACAATCATTAATCTTTTAGTGTGAGCCTCTCTGCATCAGGAGACACTGACTATCACTCACACTGGGAGAAAGCGGAGTGTCGAATAATGCTCCAGGATCCTGTACACAGCATGGGGTGACTGCTTCAGTGGCCAGTCTGAGCTGTGTGAGATGCCCCATGTCGGCATTAGTGACCCTCCTCAGTTACAGCTTGGACCCGGGGCCAGGGAAATCAGCTCCTGACCAGAGCTGCTCTTTCCGTTGCTGCTTCTTGTCCAAAACTGTCTCTGTTCTCTTGTGACGGAGGATCTCAGCTTTGTCAAGAATCTTCCTCATACAGAGCAACACCCCACAGCTACCAAACAAATCCCGAGGAGATCTCATGAGACAGTTACAGCCCGGGATCCATTGTACAGCGATCACCACTCCTACCCCCACCCCTCCAGTTCTCTCCTCCTCTCCTGTCCTCCACACCCCTCCGAAGGCACTGGCTGCCCAGTGGGGTTGTGGGGCTCACTGGTGCCAGCCACCATCTGGGCCCTTGCCCTCCACGGGTGCATCCAGGTGAGCAATTGGAGCACAGATGGCATCACAGCCAATGCCAGCCCTATTCTCACCCTCTCTACTAGACACGTTGGCAGGGAGCTTTAGCAACTACACATGTGAAGAGGTTTGAAAGCACCTCATTAAATTTGAACATAAGCTCAGTTGATAAAAGAGCAAGAAAATGTTTCAGGAAACTGCTGCAGGAGAAGGGATGGGAGATTGACTGGAGAAACTGGGAATGTTCTCCTTTATACAGAGAAGGGGAAAGGGAGATTTGGTAGGAAGTGTTTGAAATCATGAAGGGTTTCAATAGAGGGGCGGCACGGTGGCACAAAGGTTAGCACTGCTGCCTCACAGCGCCAGGGACCTGGGTTCAATTCCTGGCTTGGGTCACTGTCCGTGTGGAGTTTGCACGTTCTCTCCATGTCTGCGTGGGTTTCCTCCCACATCCGAAAGACGTGCTGGTTAGGTGCATTGACCATGCTAAATTCTCCCTCAGCGTACCCAAACAGGTGCCGGAGCGTGGCAACTAGGGGATTTTCACAGTAACTTCATTGCAGTGTTAATGTAAGCCTACTTGTGACACGAATAAATAAACTTTAGAGTAAATAGAAAAAACAGTTCCCACTGACAGGAAGGTCAGCAACCAGAGGATACAGAGGGAAGATGGGGAATAGTTTTGCTGTGATCTGGGATGCTTGAAAGAGCAATAGTAACTTTCAAAATGTAATTGGATAAATAAAAATAAAAAGTCGTATTTATATACTGCTTTTCACAATAATTATCAAAGCACCATCCAGCCATGAGTGTGGGTCATTTACTGTCTAAAGCTCTCCTTTCCTAAATCATTGTTGGGATGTAGGAAACACAGGAGTCAAATTGTGCACAGCAAGCTCCCACAGACTGCCATGTGATAATCACCAGATCATCTGCTGTAATGTCGACGGAGAGGCAAATATTGGCTAGAAGTGTGGGGGCAACTAACCTGCCCTTCTGCCAGATAGTCCATGGGGCTTTTACAGCCAGCTGAACAGGCAAGGCTCTCAGTATAAAAACCCATCTGAAATCCAGCCCCTGTGGCAGGGCAGCACTCCCTTACTGTCACCTTAGGGTTGGTGCTGGAGGTTCTGGAGCTTTGTGAGTGAGAGGTCAGAGTGCTTCCTCACCCACAGGGGACAATTCAAATAGCTGCAAAGTAAAAGCCGCTAACATCTTTACAAATGTGGTTACTGATGGAGGGAACAGGTAGTGGGACAATATGAGTTAGAACCTCTGAAAGAGCCAGCACGGGCACAATGGGCCGAATGGTCTGCTGCTGTGTTGCGGGATGAATGTGGGAGGGTTCGATAGGAAGCGAGTGATCAGCCAGTGTCCCGTGGCCTCAATGAGCACTTACCCCCTGCTGACTATGAGTCTGAGTGCTTCCAGATTGCCATGGTAAACTGCCCAGAGAGTGGGGGTCATGCCATCCTCATCAGGGGAGTTCAGCTCCTTCTTGCTGGCCTCTTTTAGCAGGTCCAGGTAACCATCCCGAGCTGCCTTGTGATACTTGTCGCTCATGGCGTTGACTGCAGAGCACTGGGAGACATGGGGAGAGTGTTCACAAAGACAAGCAGCGACAGGGAGCTCTGCCTGTCTATCTGATAGCTGACACACTGATACTGGAGACAGGCAGGCGAACACCATCAGGTCCTAGTGCACCAACCCCCCACACACTCAGCCTGACAACTGCAGCATCCCCTCTGCTAATCCAGCCTTCAAATCCTTCCAAGATTTGAATTAAAGACACGAGTCTAACAATTCAGCCAGAGCTTTCCTTACTGAGTCCAAGCACAATGCGCACTGTCCTGTTTTGGGCTGATTACACCATTGTGAGGTGCATCAAATGTCCTGGAAAGTGAAGAATCATAAATAAATGCATATAGTAGTTATTTACAGTGCGCAAAACATACACAGTACAGGATCTTATCCAAGATTGATACCTTAGCCTGGATCTGGGAGTATTTGATGGGGACAGTGTAGAGGGAGCTTTACTCTGTATCTAACCCCATGCTGTACCTGTCCTGGGAGTGTTTGATGGGGACAGTGTAGAGGGAGCTTTACTCTGTATCTAACCCCGTGCTATACCTGTCCTGGGAGTGTTTGATGGGGATATTGTAGAGGAAGCTTTACTCTGTATCTAACCCCATGCTGTATCTGTCCTGGGAGTGTTTGATGGGGACAGTGTAGAGAGAGCTTTACTCTGTATCTAACCGCGTGCTGTACCTGTCCTGGGAGTGTTTGATGGGGACAGTGTAGAGGGAGCTTTACTCTGTATCTAACCCCGTGCTGTATCTGTCCTGGGAGTGTTTGATGGGCATTATGTGGAGATGCCGGCGTTGGACTGGGGTGAACACAGTAAGAGTTTTAACAACACCAGGTTAAAGTCCAACAGGTTTATTTGGTAGCAAATACCATTAACTTTTGGAGCGCTGCTCCTTCGTCAGATGGAGTGGAAATGTGCTCTCAAACAGGGCACAGACACAAAATCAAGTTACAGAATACTGATTAGAATGCGAATCCCTACAGCCAACCAGATCTTAAAGATACAGACAATGTGAGTGGAGGGAGCATTAAGCATAGGTTAAAGAGATGTGTATTGTCTCCAGACAGGATAGCCTGCAAGTCCAGGAGGCAAGCTGTGGGGGTTACTGATAATGTGACATAAATCCAACATCCCGGTTTAGGCCGTCCTCATGTGTGCGGAACTTGGCGATCGGTTTCTGCTCAGCGACTCTGCGCTGTCGTGTGACGTGAAGGCCGCCTTGGAGAACGCTTACCTGAAGATCAGAGGCTGAATGCCCATGACCGCTGAAGTGCTCCCCCACAGGAAGAGAACAGTCTTGCCTGGTGATTGTCGAGCGGTGTTCATTCATCCATTGTCGTAGCGTCTGCATGGTTTCCCCAATGTACCATGCCTCGGTGGACAGTGTAGAGGGAGCTTTACTCTGTATCTAACCCCGTGCTGTACCTGTCCTGGAAGTGTTTGATGGGGACAGTGTAAAGGGAGTTTTACTTTGTATCTAACCCCATGCTGTACCTGTCCTGGGACTGTTCGACGCGGATAGTGTAGAGGAAGCTTTACTCTGTATCTAACCCCGTGCTGTACCTGTTCTGGGAGTGTTTGATTTTGACAGAAATTGTTGGTGATTTGTAATATTATTGTGAATGTGTGAATTTACATTATAATAACTCTGTCAGTACAGATCATGTTACAGCATTGTGGATGTACCTACACCACATGGACTGCAGTGGTTCAAGAATACAGCTCACCACCACCTTCTCAAGGCAATTACTGATGGGCAATAAATGCTGGCCCAGCCAGTGAAACCCACATCCTGTGAATGAACAAAAGAAACCCAGCTGAAAATGATGAGGAACCAGGATCATTTGTTAAAAATCTCTCATCTTGAACATCATGTTTATCAGGAACTCAGATTGGGAATGGGACTGTAATATATTGTCTTTATAAATCACTCTTCAGTGTTGTAACATTTCCAAACTTCTCACGGCCCTAATAGTTTAGGTCCCATCAAATGGTTGATGTTTGAGTGAAGTTTATAGAGTTGTCCCTCTGACTGACAGGGGATTGGTAGATTAACCTGTGCCAGTCTCCACATTCTCATGGTTCAGCCCGACATAAATACCCTGCTGATTCAGACCCAACAGAGACTCTCACACAAAGAAAACGCGTGCTCATCTCCTGCAGGCTCTCCTGGGTAAGTCACTCAGTCTGAGTGATCACAATAGTGATTTCAGATTAGAATCTGTTGCAGCAGTGCCATTGAGAGTAAATTGAGAAATCTGGTGCCAATGCATTGGGGGATAAGGTAGGAATATGCTGGGGCTAAGGTGGGAATGCATTGGTGGATATGTTGGGAATGCACGGGGATATGGTGAGAATGCATTGGGGATATGGTGGGAATGCATTGGGGATATGGTGGGAATGCATTAGGATATAAGATGGTAATACATTGGGATATAAGGTGGGAATGCATTGGGATATAAAGTGAGAATGCATTGGGGCTAAGGTGGGAATGTGCTGGGGCTAAGGTGGGAATGCATTGGTGGATATGGTGGGAATGCATTGGGATATAAGATGGTAATGCATTGGGGATATAAAGTGAGAACGCATTGGGGCTAAGGTGGTAATGCATTGGGATATAAAGTGGGAATGCACTGGGGATATGGTGGGAATGCATTGGGAGCCTTGAGGGGCAGGAAGTTTTGGGAGAATGTGAGGAAAAGCTTTTTTACCCGGAGGGTGGTGATGGTCTGGAATGCGCTGCCTGGGAGGGTGGTAGAGGCAGGTTGTCTCACACCCTTTAAAAAGGACCTGAATGAGCACTTGGCACATCATAACATTCAAAGCTATGGGCCAAGAGCTGGCAGATGGGATTAGGTGGGAGGTCTGGTGTTTCTAATGTGTCGATGCAGACTCGATGGGCTGAAGGGCCTCTTCTGCACTGTATGATTCTATGATTCTATATTGGTAATGCACTGGGGATACGTTGGGATTGCACTGGGGGGTATAGTTTTTAAAGAATGGGTTCACCCAAAGCACAAAGTAAGTTTCCCCTGGTGAGGGTGCTGCTGAGATGATGATAGTGGATTAGGATTAGTTTACCCTTTTGCTGGTGTTGAACATTTTGTTTTGTTCATTAATAAATCCAAAACAGCCCAGGATGGCAGAGGAAGTGAACGAGGCAGTGATACCACACATGGAGAATGAGTGGAGACTGGGCAATCTCCCAGCATCAGCACTAACCCAGCAAGTCCAGACCCACACTGGAGGAAGCCAGCTGCTGGCTGGCCTGCTGGCCATCAATGCTTTCTTCCTGGGTACAGCTCTCATCTGTGGAGGGGCTTTCAGTGATGTGGCAGTGGGCCAGGATGAGGTCCTGATATCTCTCACTGTTATGATGGTGCTAACTATCGGATGGATGTGGTTCTATGTTTCCCGCACCGCTCGACAGAAGCATGCTATTCTCTACAAGGATTCCCAGGCTGGACCTGTGTGGCTGAGAGGTATTGTTATCATTCTAGTTGATGCTATAACTAGACTGAAAGATCCCAGAATAGGACTCTGATCAAAAGATTGTTACCTTTAGTTTCATAAAATAAATGTGAAGGAACAGGGTCACAGGACTGCTAATTAGTTTTAACTATAAGAAAATCATATTTATCAAACGTGAAAAAATTGGATTATAAACAATACTCCTTTAGTTGCTCCTTAGCTTAACAAATATACACAGATTTTAAGATGAACATGGATTACAATGTATATTGTAAACTACAATGGACTCATTAACACACAAAGTCCCAATTAAATGCACAAGACGATGATGGTCAAATACACTCTCCACTGTGAACACCCAAGTGAATGTTTGCGGATACCCCCCAGATGATTGTTACCTGGGAGTTTCCAAACTTCTCTCCCAAAGACACAATTTCAAATCCTCTCTCATAACAATGCATTTCCTTCGCAGTTTGTATTACACACTGCATCCCATTCACACACTCTGCCCCCCGTTCTCACATACACTGACCCCCAATTCACACACACTGCACCCCATTCACACACACTGCACCCCAGTCACACACACTGCCCCCCACTTCACACACACTGCCCCCATTCACACACACCCCCCCCCCATTCACACACACTGCACCCCATTCACACACACTGCCCCCCAATTCACACACACACACCCCATTCACACACTGCCCCCCAATTCACACACACTGCACCCCATTCACACACACACACCCCATTCACACACACTGCCCCCCATTCACACACACTGCCACCCATTCACACACACTGCCCCCCATTCACACACACACTGCCCCCCAATTCACACACACTGCACCCCATTCACACACACACACCCCATTCACAGACACTGCACCCCACACACACTGCACCCCATTCACACACACACACCGCATTGACACACACTGTGCCCCATTCACACACACACACCCCATTCACACACACACACACCGCCCCCATTCACACACACTGCACCCCACACACACTGCCCCCCATTCACACACACACACCCCATTAACACACACTGCACCCCATTCACACACACTGCACCCCAGTCACACACACTGCCCCCCACTTCACACACACTGCCCCCATTCACACACACACCCCCCATTCACACACACTGCACCCTATTCACACACACTGCCCCCCAATTCACACACACACACCCCATTCACACACTGCCCCCCATTTCACACACACTGCACCCCATTCACACACACACACCCCATTCACACACTGCCCCCCAATTCACACACACTGCACCCCATTCACACACACACACCCCATTCACACACACTGCCCCCCATTCACACACACACTGCCCCCCAATTCACACACACTGCACCCCATTCACACACACACACCCCATTCACAGACACTGCACCCCACACACACTGCACCCCATTCACACACACACACCGCATTGACACACACTGTGCCCCATTCACACACACACACCCCATTCACACACACACACACCGCCCCCATTCACACACACTGCACCCCACACACACTGCCCCCCATACACACTGCCCCCCATTCACACACACACACCCCATTAACACACACTGCCGACCACTCACACACACTGCCGACCACTCACACACACTGCCGCCCACTCACACACACTGCACCCCATTCACACACACTGCCCCCCATTCACACACACTGCCCCCATTCACACACACTGCACTTCAATCACACACACTCCTCCATTCACACACACCCCCTATTCTCACACACAGCACTTCAATCACACACACTGCACCCCATTCACACACACTGCACCCCATTCACACACACTGCACCCCATTCACACACACACACCCCATTCACACACACCCCCCCATTCACACACACACACCCCATTCACACACACACACACCCCATTCACACACACACACACCCCATTCACACCCACTGCCCCCATTCACACACACTGCACCCCACACACACTGCACCCCATTCACACACACACCCCCCATTCACACACACACACCCCATTCACACACACTGCCCCCATTCACACACACACTGCCGCCCATTCACACACACTGCCGCCCATTCACACACACTGCACCCCATTCACACACACTGTCCCCATTCACACACACTGTCCCCATTCACACACACTGTCCCCATTCACACACACTGCCTCCATTCACACACACTGCCTCCATTCACACACACTGCACCCCATTAACACACACTGCACCCCATTCACACACACTGCATCCATTCACACAGACTGCCTCCATTCACACACACTGCCCCCATTCACACACACTGCACCCCATTCACACACACTGCACCCCATTTACACACACTGCCCCATTCACACACACTGCCTCCATTCACACACACTACCCCATTCACACACACTGCCGCCATTCACACACAGTGCACCCCTTCACACAGACTGTGCCCATTCACATACACTGCACCCATTCACACACACTGCCCCCATTCACACACACTGCACCCCATTCACACACACTGCACCCCATTCACACACACTGTCCCCATTCACACACACTCCCCCATTCAAACACACTGCAGTTCAATCACACACACTGTCCCCATTCACACACACTGTCCCCATTCACACACACTGCAGTTCAATCACACACACTGTCCCCATTCACACACACTGTCCCCATTCACACACACTGTCCCCATTCACACACACTCCTCCATTCACACACACTCCCCCATTCACACACACTGCCCCCATTCACACACACTGTCCCCATTCACACACACTGCATTTCATTCACACACACTGTCCCCATTCACACACACTGCCTCCATTCACACACACTGCCTCCATTCACACACACTGCCTCCATTCACACACACTGCCTCCATTCACACACACTGCACCCCATTCACACACACTGTCCCCATTCACACACACTGCCCCCATTCACACACACTGCCTCCATTCACACACACTGCCCCCATTCACACACACTGCCTCCATTCGCACACACTGCCCCCATTCACACACACTGTCCCCATTCACACACACTGTCCCCATTCACACACACTGTCCCCATTCACACACACTGTCCCCATTCACACACACTGTGCCCATTCACATGCACTCCTCCATTCACACACACACTCCCCCATTCACACACACTGCCCCCATTCACACACACACACACCCCATTCACACACACTTCCCCATTCACACACACTGCCCCCATTCACACACACTCCTCCATTCACACACACTCCCCCATTCACACACACTGCCCCCATTCACACACACCCCATTCACACACACTGCACTTCAATCACACACACTGCCCCCATTCACGCACGCTACACCCCATTCACACACACATCCCCCATTCACACACACTGCACCCCACACACACTGCACCCCATTCACACACACCCCCCCATTCACACACACACCCCCATTCACACACACTACACCCCACACACACTGCACCCCATTCACACACACCCCCCCATTCACACACACACGCCCCCATTCACACACATTGCACCCCACACATACTGCACCCCACACACACTGCACCCCATTCACACACACTCCCCCATTCACACACACTGCACCCCACACACACTGCACCCATTCACACACACTCCCCCATTCACACTCACTGCACCCCACACACACTGCCCCCATTCACACACACTGCACCCCATTCACACACACTGCACCCCATTCACATACACTGCACCCAACACACACTGCCTCCATTCACACACACTGCACCCCATTCACACACACTGCACCCCATTCACACACACTGCACCCCACACACGCTGCCTCCATTCACACACACTGCCTCCATTCACACACCCACTCCCCCATTCACACACACTGTCCCCATTCACTCACACTGCACCCCACACACACTGCACCCCATTCACACACACTGCCCCCATTCACACACACACCCCCATTCACACACACTGCCCCCCAATTCACACACACTGCACCCCATTCACACACACTCTCCCCCATTCACACACACTGCACCCCACACACACTGCACCCCACACACACTGCACCCCACACACACTGCACCCCGCACACACAGCACCCCATTCACACACACTCCCCCATTCATACACACTCCCCCATTCACACACACACCCCATTCATACACACTGCCCCCAATTCACACACACTGCACCACATTCACACACACTGCCCCCCAATTCACACACACTGCACCCCACACACACTGCACCCCACACACACTGCACCCCACACACACTGCAGCCCATTCACACACACTCCCCCATTCACACACACATCCCCCATTCACACACACTGCACCCCACACACACACCACCCCATTCACACACACACCCCCTTTCACACACACACCCCCATTCACACACACTGCACCCCACACACACTGCACCCCATTCACACACACACCCCCATTCACACTCACACTCCCCCATTCACACACACTGCACCCCACACACACTGCAGCCCATTCACACACACACCCCCATTCACACTCACACTCCCCCATTCACACACACTGCGCCCCACACACACTGCACCCCACACACACTGCACCCCACACACACTGCACCCATTCACACACACTGCACCCCCCACACACTGCACCCCCCACACACTGCACCCCACACACACTGCACCCATTCACACACACTCCCCCATTCACACACACTCCCCATTCACACACACTGCACCCCACACAAACGGCCCCCATTCACACACACTGCACCCCATTCACACACACTGCACCCATTCACACACACTGTACCCCATTCACACACACACCCTCCATTCACACACACTGCACCCCACACACACTGCCTCCATTCACACACACTGCACCCCATTCACACACACTGCACCCCATTCACACACACAACCCCCTTCACACACACTGCACCCCACACACACTGCACCCCATTCACACACACTGCACCCCCCACACACTGCACCCCACACACACTGCACCCATTCACACACACTCCCCCGTTCACACACACTCCCCCATTCACACACACTGCACCCCACACAAACTGCCCCCATTCACACACACTGCACCCCATTCACACACACTGCACCCATTCACACACACTGTACCCCATTCACACACACACACTCCATTCACACACACTGCACCCCACACACATTGCACCCCATTCACACACACTGCCTCCATTCACACACACTGCCTCCATTCACACACACTGCACCCCATTCACACACACCCCCCCCATTCACACACACCCCCCCCATTCACACACACTGCACCCCACACACACTGCACCCCATTCACACACACGCCCCCATTCACACACACGCCCCCATTCACACACACATCCCCCATTCACACACACTGCACCCCACACACACTGCACCCCATTCACACACACACCTGCATTCACACACACTGCACCCCACACACACTGCAGCCCACACACACTGCCCCCATTCACACACACTCCCCCATTCACACACACTGCACCCCACACACACTGCCCCCATTCACACACACTGCACCCCATTCACACACACTGCACCCATTCACACACACTGTACCCCATTCACACACACACACCCTCCATTCACACACACTGCACCCCACACACACTGCACCCCATTCACACACACGGCCCCCATTCACACACACTGCACCCCACACACACTGCAGCCCACACACACTGCACCCCATACACACTGCACCCCACACACACTGCACCCCACACACACTGCACCCCACACACTTTGCACCCCACACACACTGCACCCCATTCACACACACTCCCCCATTCACACACACTGCACCCCACACACACTGCACCCCACACACACTGCACCCCACACACACTGCACCCATTCACACACACTGCACCCCACACACACTGCCCCCATTCACACACACTGCAGCCCATTCACACACACTGCCCCCATTCACACACACTGCACCCCACACACACTGCACCCCACACACACTGCACCCCACACACACTGCAGCCCACACACACTGCACCCCACACCCACTGCACCCCACACACACTGCACCCCATTCACACACACTCCCCCATTCACACACACTGCACCCCACACACACTGCACCCCACACACACTGCACCCATTCACACACACTCCCCCATTCACACACACTGCCCCCCACACACACTGCCCCCATTCACACACACTGCACCCCATTCACACACACTGCACCCATTCACACACACTGTACCCCATTCACACACACACCCTCCATTCACACACGCTGCACCCCACACACACTGTACCCCATTCACACACACTGCACCCCACACACACTGCACCCCATTCACACACACTGCCTCCATTCACACACACTGCACCCCATTCACACAACCCCCCACCATTCACACACACAGCACCCCACACACACTGCACCCCATTCACACACTGCACCCCACACACACTGCACCCCATTCACACACACTCCCCAATTCACACACACTGCACCCCATTCACACACACTGCACCCATTCACACACACTGTACCCCATTCACACACACCCCCCCCATTCACACACACTGCACCCCACACACACTGCACCCCATTCACACACACGCCCCCATTCACACACACGCCCCCATTCACACACACATCCCCCATTCACACACACTGCACCCCACACACACTGCACCCCATTCACACACACACCTGCATTCACACACACTGCACCCCACACACACACTGCACCCCACACACACTGCAGCCCACACACACTGCCCCCATTCACACACACTCCCCCATTCACACACACTGCACCGCACACACACTGCCCCCATTCACACACACTGCACCCCATTCACACACACTGCACCCATTCACACACACTGTACCCCATTCACACAAACACACCCTCCATTCACACACACTGCACCCCACACACACTGCACCCCATTCACACACACTGCCCCCATTCACACACACTGCACCCCACACACACTGCAGCCCACACACACTGCACCCCATACACACTGCACCCCACACACACTGCACCCCACACACACTGCACCCCACACACACTGCACCCCACACACACTGCACCCCACACACATTGCACCGCACACACACTGCACCCCATTCACACACACTCCCCCATTCACACACACTGCACCCCACACACACTGCACCCCACACACACTGCACCCATTCACACACACTGCACCCCATTCACACACACTGCAGCCCATTCACACACACTGCCCCCATTCACACACACTGCAGCCCATTCACACACACTGCCCCCATTCACACACACTGCACCCCACACACACTGCAGCCCACACACACTGCAGCCCACACACACTGCAGCCCACACACACTGCACCCCACACACACTGCACCCCACACACACTGCAGCCCACACACACTGCACCCCATTCACACACACTCCCCCATTCACACACACTGCACCCCACACACACTGCACCCCACACACACTGCACCCATTCACACACACTCCCCCATTCACACACACTGCCCCCCACACACACTGCCCCCATTCACACACACTGCACCCCATTCACACACACTGCACCCATTCACACACACTGTACCCCATTCACACACACACCCTCCATTCACACACACTGCACCCCACACACACTGTACCCCATTCACACACACACACCCTCCATTCACACACACTGCACCCCACACACACTGCACCCCATTCACACACACTGCACCCCACACACACTGCCTCCATTCACACACACTGCACCCCATTCACACACACTGCACCCCATTCACACACACAACCCCCTTCACACACACTGCACCCCACACACACTGCACCCCATTCACACACACTGCACCCCCCACACACTGCACCCCACACACACTGCACCCATTCACACACACTCCCCCGTTCACACACACTCCCCCATTCACACACACTGCACCCCACACAAACTGCCCCCATTCACACACACTGCACCCCATTCACACACACTGCACCCATTCACACACACTGTACCCCATTCACACACACACACTCCATTCACACACACTGCACCCCACACACATTGCACCCCATTCACACACACTGCACCCCACACACACTGCCTCCATTCACACACACTGCACCCCATTCACACACACCCCCCCCATTCACACACACCCCCCCCATTCACACACACTGCACCCCACACACACTGCACCCCATTCACACACACGCCCCCATTCACACACACGCCCCCATTCACACACACATCCCCCATTCACACACACTGCACCCCACACACACTGCACCCCATTCACACACACACCTGCATTCACACACACTGCACCCCACACACACTGCAGCCCACACACACTGCCCCCATTCACACACACTCCCCCATTCACACACACTGCACCCCACACACACTGCCCCCATTCACACACACTGCACCCCATTCACACACACTGCACCCATTCACACACACTGTACCCCATTCACACACACACACCCTCCATTCACACACACTGCACCCCACACACACTGCACCCCATTCACACACACTGCCCCCATTCACACACACTGCACCCCACACACACTGCAGCCCACACACACTGCACCCCACACACACTGCACCCCACACACACTGCACCCCACACACACTGCACCCCACACACTTTGCACCCCACACACACTGCACCCCATTCACACACACTCCCCCATTCACACACACTGCACCCCACACACACTGCACCCCACACACACTGCCCCCATTCACACACACTGCAGCCCATTCACACACACTGCCCCCATTCACACACACTGCACCCCACACACACTGCACCCCACACACACTGCAGCCCACACACACTGCACCCCACACACACTGCACCCCACACACACTGCACCCCATTCACACACACTCCCCCATTCACACACACTGCACCCCACACACACTGCACCCCACACACACTGCACCCATTCACACACACTCCCCCATTCACACACACTGCCCCCCACACACACTGCCCCCATTCACACACACTGCACCCCATTCACACACACTGCACCCATTCACACACACTGTACCCCATTCACACACACACCCTCCATTCACACACGCTGCACCCCACACACACTGTACCCCATTCACACACACTGCACCCCACACACACTGCACCCCATTCACACACACTGCCTCCATTCACACACACTGCACCCCATTCACACAACCCCCCACCATTCACACACACAGCACCCCACACACACTGCACCCCATTCACACACTGCACCCCACACACACTGCACCCCATTCACACACACTCCCCAATTCACACACACTGCACCCCATTCACACACACTGCACCCATTCACACACACTGTACCCCATTCACACACACCCCCCCCATTCACACACACTGCACCCCACACACACTGCACCCCATTCACACACACGCCCCCATTCACACACACGCCCCCATTCACACACACATCCCCCATTCACACACACTGCACCCCACACACACTGCACCCCATTCACACACACACCTGCATTCACACACACTGCACCCCACACACACACTGCACCCCACACACACTGCAGCCCACACACACTGCCCCCATTCACACACACTCCCCCATTCACACACACTGCACCGCACACACACTGCCCCCATTCACACACACTGCACCCCATTCACACACACTGCACCCATTCACACACACTGTACCCCATTCACACAAACACACCCTCCATTCACACACACTGCACCCCACACACACTGCACCCCATTCACACACACTGCCCCCATTCACACACACTGCACCCCACACACACTGCAGCCCACACACACTGCACCCCATACACACTGCACCCCACACACACTGCACCCCACACACACTGCACCCCACACACACTGCACCCCACACACACTGCACCCCACACACACTGCACCCCACACACATTGCACCGCACACACAGTGCACCCCATTCACACACACTCCCCCATTCACACACACTGCACCCCACACACACTGCACCCCACACACACTGCACCCATTCACACACACTGCACCCCATTCACACACACTGCAGCCCATTCACACACACTGCCCCCATTCACACACACTGCAGCCCATTCACACACACTGCCCCCATTCACACACACTGCACCCCACACACACTGCAGCCCACACACACTGCAGCCCACACACACTGCAGCCCACACACACTGCAGCCCACACACACTGCAGCCCACACACACTGCACCCCACACACACTGCACCCCACACACACTGCAGCCCACACACACTGCACCCCATTCACACACACTCCCCCATTCACACACACTGCACCCCACACACACTGCACCCCACACACACTGCACCCATTCACACACACTCCCCCATTCACACACACTGCCCCCCACACACACTGCCCCCATTCACACACACTGCACCCCATTCACACACACTGCACCCATTCACACACACTGTACCCCATTCACACACACACCCTCCATTCACACACACTGCACCCCACACACACTGTACCCCATTCACACACACACACCCTCCATTCACACACACTGCACCCCACACACACTGCACCCCATTCACACACACTGCACCCCATTTACATACACTGCACCCAACACACACTGCGTCCATTCACACACACTGCACCCCATTCACACACACTGCACCCCATTCACACACACTGCACCCCATTCACACACACTGCACCCCACACACGCTGCCTCCATTCACACACACTGCCTCCATTCACACACCCACTCCCCCATTCACACACACTGTCCCCATTCACTCACACTGCACCCCACACACACTGCACCCCATTCACACACACTGCCCCCATTCACACACACACCCCCATTCACACACACTGCCCCCCAATTCACACACACTGCACCCCATTCACACACACTCTCCCCCATTCACACACACTGCACCCCACACACACTGCACCCCACACACACTGCACCCCACACACACTGCACCCCACACCCACTGCACCCCATTCACACACACTCCCCCATTCGTACACACTCCCCCATTCACACACACACCCCATTCACACACACTGCCCCCAATTCACACACACTGCACCACATTCACACACACTGCCCCCCAATTCACACACACTGAACCCCACACACACTGCACCCCACACACACTGCACCCCACACACACTGCAGCCCATTCACACACACTCCCCCATTCACACACACATCCCCCATTCACACACACTGCACCCCACACACACACCACCCCATTCACACACACACCCCCTTTCACACACACACCCCCATTCACACACACTGCACCCCACACACACTGCACCCCATTCACACACACACCCCCATTCACACTCACACTCCCCCATTCACACACACTGCACCCCACACACACACACTGCACCCCACACACACTGCAGCCCATTCACACACACACCCCCATTCACACTCACACTCCCCCATTCACACACACTGCACCCCACACACACTGCACCCCACACACAGTGCACCCCACACACAGTGCACCCCACACACACTGCACCCATTCACACACACTGCACCCCCCACACACTGCACCCCACACACACTGCACCCATTCACACACACTCCCCCATTCACACACACTCCCCCATTCACACACACTGCACCCCACACAAACTGCCCCCATTCACACACACTGCACCCCATTCACACACACTGCACCCATTCACACACACTGTACCCCATTCACACACACACCCTCCATTCACACACACTGCACCCCACAGACACTGCCTCCATTCACACACACTGCACCCCATTCACACACACTGCACCCCATTCACACACACAACCCCCTTCACACACACTGCACCCCACACACACTGCACCCCATTCACACACACTGCACCCCCCACACACTGCACCCATTCACACACACTCCCCCATTCACAC
Source organism: Mustelus asterias (assembly GCF_964213995.1). NCBI lineage: Eukaryota > Metazoa > Chordata > Chondrichthyes > Carcharhiniformes > Triakidae > Mustelus > Mustelus asterias. Next base: position 58,141,322 of record NC_135812.1, on the reverse strand, counting down.
ACACTCCCCCATTCACACACACTCCCCCATTCACACACACTGCCCCCCACACAAACTGCCCCCATTCACACACACTGCACCCCATTCACACACACTGCACCCATTCACACACACTGCACCCCATTCACACACACTGCACCCATTCACACACACTGTACCCCATTCACACACACACCCTCCATTCACACACACTGCACCCCACACACATTGCACCCCATTCACACACACTGCACCCCACACACACTGCCTCCATTCACACACACTGCACCCCATTCACACACACTGCACCCCATTCACACACACAACCCCCTTCACACACACTGCACCCCACACACACTGCACCCCATTCACACACACTGCACCCCCCACACACTGCACCCCACACACACTGCACCCATTCACACACACTCCCCCATTCACACACACTCCCCCATTCACACACACTGCCCCCCACACAAACTGCCCCCATTCACACACACTGCACCCCATTCACACACACTGCACCCATTCACACACACTGCACCCCATTCACACACACTGCACCCATTCACACACACTGTACCCCATTCACACACACACCCTCCATTCACACACACTGCACCCCACACACATTGCACCCCATTCACACACACTGCACCCCACACACACTGCCTCCATTCACACACACTGCACCCCATTCACACACACCCCCCCCATTCACACACACCCCCCCCATTCACACACACTGCACCCCACACACACTGCACCCCATTCACACACACGCCCCCATTCACACACACGCCCCCATTCACACACACATCCCCCATTCACACACACTGCACCCCACACACACTGCATCCCATTCACACACACACCTGCATTCACACACACTGCACCCCACACACACTGCAGCCCACACACACTGCCCCCATTCACACACACTCCCCCATTCACACACACTGCACCCCACACACACTGCCCCCATTCACACACACTGCACCCCATTCACACACACTGCACCCATTCACACACACTGTACCCCATTCACACACACACACCCTCCATTCACACACACTGCACCCCACACACACTGCACCCCATTCACACACACTGCCCCCATTCACACACACTGCACCCCACACACACTGCAGCCCACACACACTGCACCCCATACACACTGCACCCCACACACACTGCACCCCACACACACTGCACCCCACACACTTTGCACCCCACACACACTGCACCCCATTCACACACACTCCCCCATTCACAGACACTGCACCCCACACACACTGCACCCCACACACACTGCACCCCACACACACTGCACGCATTCACACACACTGCACCCCACACACACTGCCCCCATTCACACACACTGCAGCCCATTCACACACACTGCCCCCATTCACACACACTGCACCCCACACACACTGCACCCCACACACACTGCAGCCCACACACACTGCACCCCACACACACTGCACCCCACACACACTGCACCCCATTCACACACACTCCCCCATTCACACACACTGCACCCCACACACACTGCACCCCACACACACTGCACCCATTCACACACACTCCCCCATTCACACACACTGCCCCCCACACACACTGCCCCCATTCACACACACTGCACCCCATTCACACACACTGCACCCATTCACACACACTGTACCCCATTCACACACACTGTACCCCATTCACACACACACCCTCCATTCACACACGCTGCACCCCACACACACTGTACCCCATTCACACACACTGCACCCCACACACACTGCACCCCATTCACACACACTGCCTCCATTCACACACACTGCACCCCATTCACACAACCCCCCACCATTCACACACACAGCACCCCACACACACTGCACCCCATTCACACACTGCACCCCACACACACTGCACCCCATTCACACACACTCCCCAATTCACACACACTGCACCCCATTCACACACACTGCACCCATTCACACACACTGTACCCCATTCACACACACCCCCCCCATTCACACACACTGCACCCCACACACACTGCACCCCATTCACACACACTGCACCCCATTCACACACACGCCCCCATTCACACACACGCCCCCATTCACACACACATCCCCCATTCACACACACTGCACCCCACACACACTGCACCCCATTCACACACACACCTGCATTCACACACACTGCACCCCACACACACTGCACCCCACACACACTGCAGCCCACACACACTGCCCCCATTCACACACACTCCCCCATTCACACACACTGCACCCCACACACACTGCCCCCATTCACACACACTGCACCCCATTCACACACACTGCACCCATTCACACACACTGTACCCCATTCACACACACACACCATCCATTCACACACACTGCACCCCACACACACTGCACCCCATTCACACACACTGCCCCTATTCACACACACTGCACCCCACACACACTGCAGCCCACACACACTGCAGCCCACACACACTGCACCCCACACACACTGCACCCCACACACACTGCACGCATTCACACACACTGCACCCCACACACACTGCCCCCATTCACACACACTGCAGCCCATTCACACACACTGCCCCCATTCACACACACTGCACCCCACACACACTGCACCCCACACACACTGCAGCCCACACACACTGCACCCCACACACACTGCACCCCACACACACTGCACCCCATTCACACACACTCCCCCATTCACACACACTGCACCCCACACACACTGCACCCCACACACACTGCACCCATTCACACACACTCCCCCATTCACACACACTGCCCCCCACACACACTGCCCCCATTCACACACACTGCACCCCATTCACACACACTGCACCCATTCACACACACTGTACCCCATTCACACACACTGTACCCCATTCACACACACACCCTCCATTCACACACGCTGCACCCCACACACACTGTACCCCATTCACACACACTGCACCCCACACACACTGCACCCCATTCACACACACTGCCTCCATTCACACACACTGCACCCCATTCACACAACCCCCCACCATTCACACACACAGCACCCCACACACACTGCACCCCATTCACACACTGCACCCCACACACACTGCACCCCATTCACACACACTCCCCAATTCACACACACTGCACCCCATTCACACACACTGCACCCATTCACACACACTGTACCCCATTCACACACACCCCCCCCCATTCACACACACTGCACCCCACACACACTGCACCCCATTCACACACACGCCCCCATTCACACACACGCCCCCATTCACACACACATCCCCCATTCACACACACTGCACCCCACACACACTGCACCCCATTCACACACACACCTGCATTCACACACACTGCACCCCACACACACTGCACCCCACACACACTGCAGCCCACACACACTGCCCCCATTCACACACACTCCCCCATTCACACACACTGCACCCCACACACACTGCCCCCATTCACACACACTGCACCCCATTCACACACACTGCACCCATTCACACACACTGTACCCCATTCACACACACACACCATCCATTCACACACACTGCACCCCACACACACTGCACCCCATTCACACACACTGCCCCTATTCACACACACTGCACCCCACACACACTGCAGCCCACACACACTGCAGCCCACACACACTGCACCCCATACACACTGCACCCCACACACACTGCACCCCACACACACTGCACCCCACACACTGCACCCCATTCACACACACTCCCCCATTAACACACACTGCACCCCACACACACTGCACCCCACACACACTGCACCCATTCACACGCACTGCACCCCACACACACTGCCCCCATTCACACACACTGCAGCCCATTCACACACACTGCCCCCATTCACACACACTGCACCCCACACACACTGCAGCCCACACACACTGCAGCCCACACACACTGCAGCCCACACACACTGCACCCCACACACACTGCACCCCACACACACTGCAGCCCACACACACTGCACCCCATTCACACACACTCCCCCATTCACACACACTGCACCCCACACACACTGCACCCCACACACACTGCACCCCACACACACTGCACCCATTCACACACACTCCCCCATTCACACACACTGCCCCCCACACACACTGCCCCCATTCACACACACTGCACCCCATTCACACACACTGCACCCATTCACACACACTGTACCCCATTCACACACACACCCTCCATTCACACACACTGCACCCCACACACACTGTACCCCATTCACACACACACACCCTCCATTCACACACACTGCACCCCACACACACTGCACCCCATTCACACACACTGCCTCCATTCACACACACTGCACCCCATTCACACAACCCCCCACCATTCACACACACAGCACCCCACACACTGCACCCCATTCACACACTGCACCCCACACACACTGCACCCCATTCACACACACTCCCCAATTCACACACACTGCACCCCATTCACACACACTGCACCCATTCACACACACTGTACCCCATTCACACACACACCCTCCATTCACACACACTGCAGCCCACACACACTGCACCCCACACACACTGCACCCCACACACACTGCAGCCCACACACACTGCACCCCACACACACTGCACCCCACACACACTGCAGCCCACACACAGTGCACCCCATTCACACACACTCCCCCATTCACACACACTGCACCCCACACACACTGCACCCATTCACACACACTCCCCCATTCACACTCACTGCACCCCACACACACTGCCCCCATTCACACACACTGCACCCCATTCACACACACTGCACCCCATTCACACACACTGCACCCCACACACACTGCCTCCATTCACACACACTGCACCCCATTCACACACACTGCACCCCATTCACACACACTGCACCCCACACACACTGCCTCCATTCACACACACTGCCTCCATTCACACACATACTCCCCCATTCACACACACTGTCCCCATTCACACACACTGCACCTCACACACACTGCACCCCATTCACACACACTGCCCCCATTCACACACACATCCCCATTCACACACACTGCCCCCCAATTCACACACACTGCACCCCATTCACACACACTCTCCCCCATTCACACACTGCACCCCACACACACTGCACCCCACACACACTGCACCCCACACACACTGCACCCCATTCACACACACTCCCCCATTCATACACACTCCCCCATTCATACACACTCCCCCATTCACACACACACCCCATTCACACACACTGCCCCCCAATTCACACACACTGCATCACATTCACACACACTGCCCCCCAATTCACACTCACTGCACCCCACACACACTGCACCCCACACACACTGCAGCCCATTCACACACACTCCCCCATTCACACACACATCCCCCATTCACACACACTGCACCCCACACACACTGCACCCCATTCACACACACACTCCCCCATTCACACACACTGCCCCCATTCACACACACACACGCCCCATTCACACACACTTCCCCATTCACACACACTGCCCCCATTCACACACACTCCTCCATTCACACACACTCCCCCATTCACACACACTGCCCCCATTCACACACACTGCCCCCATTCACACACACCCCATTCACACACACTGCACTTCAATCACACACACTGCCCCCATTCACGCACGCTACACCCCATTCACACACACATCCCCCATTCACACACACTGCACCCCACACACACTGCACCCCATTCACACACACCCCCCCCATTCACACACACCCCCCCATTCACACACACACCCCCCATTCACACACACTACACCCCACACACACTGCACCCCATTCACACACACCCCCCCATTCACACACACACGCCCCCATTCACACACATTGCACCCCACACATACTGCACCCCACACACACTGCACCCCATTCACACACACTCTCCCCCATTCACACACACTGCACCCCACACACACTGCACCCCACACACACTGCACCCCACACACACTGCACCCCACACCCACTGCACCCCATTCACACACACTCCCCCATTCGTACACACTCCCCCATTCACACACACACCCCATTCACACACACTGCCCCCAATTCACACACACTGCACCACATTCACACACACTGCCCCCCAATTCACACACACTGAACCCCACACACACTGCACCCCACACACACTGCACCCCACACACACTGCAGCCCATTCACACACACTCCCCCATTCACACACACATCCCCCATTCACACACACTGCACCCCACACACACACCACCCCATTCACACACACACCCCCTTTCACACACACACCCCCATTCACACACACTGCACCCCACACACACTGCACCCCATTCACACACACACCCCCATTCACACTCACACTCCCCCATTCACACACACTGCACCCCACACACACTGCAGCCCATTCACACACACACCCCCATTCACACTCACACTCCCCCATTCACACACACTGCACCCCACACACACTGCACCCCACACACAGTGCACCCCACACACAGTGCACCCCACACACACTGCACCCATTCACACACACTGCACCCCCCACACACTGCACCCCACACACACTGCACCCATTCACACACACTCCCCCATTCACACACACTCCCCCATTCACACACACTGCACCCCACACAAACTGCCCCCATTCACACACACTGCACCCCATTCACACACACTGCACCCATTCACACACACTGTACCCCATTCACACACACACCCTCCATTCACACACACTGCACCCCACAGACACTGCCTCCATTCACACACACTGCACCCCATTCACACACACTGCACCCCATTCACACACACAACCCCCTTCACACACACTGCACCCCACACACACTGCACCCCATTCACACACACTGCACCCCCCACACACTGCACCCATTCACACACACTCCCCCATTCACACACACTCCCCCATTCACACACACTCCCCCATTCACACACACTGCCCCCCACACAAACTGCCCCCATTCACACACACTGCACCCCATTCACACACACTGCACCCATTCACACACACTGCACCCCATTCACACACACTGCACCCATTCACACACACTGTACCCCATTCACACACACACCCTCCATTCACACACACTGCACCCCACACACATTGCACCCCATTCACACACACTGCACCCCACACACACTGCCTCCATTCACACACACTGCACCCCATTCACACACACTGCACCCCATTCACACACACAACCCCCTTCACACACACTGCACCCCACACACACTGCACCCCATTCACACACACTGCACCCCCCACACACTGCACCCCACACACACTGCACCCATTCACACACACTCCCCCATTCACACACACTCCCCCATTCACACACACTGCCCCCCACACAAACTGCCCCCATTCACACACACTGCACCCCATTCACACACACTGCACCCATTCACACACACTGCACCCCATTCACACACACTGCACCCATTCACACACACTGTACCCCATTCACACACACACCCTCCATTCACACACACTGCACCCCACACACATTGCACCCCATTCACACACACTGCACCCCACACACACTGCCTCCATTCACACACACTGCACCCCATTCACACACACCCCCCCCATTCACACACACCCCCCCCATTCACACACACCCCCCCCATTCACACACACTGCACCCCACACACACTGCACCCCATTCACACACACGCCCCCATTCACACACACGCCCCCATTCACACACACATCCCCCATTCACACACACTGCACCCCACACACACTGCATCCCATTCACACACACACCTGCATTCACACACACTGCACCCCACACACACTGCAGCCCACACACACTGCCCCCATTCACACACACTCCCCCATTCACACACACTGCACCCCACACACACTGCCCCCATTCACACACACTGCACCCCATTCACACACACTGCACCCATTCACACACACTGTACCCCATTCACACACACACACCCTCCATTCACACACACTGCACCCCACACACACTGCACCCCATTCACACACACTGCCCCCATTCACACACACTGCACCCCACACACACTGCAGCCCACACACACTGCACCCCATACACACTGCACCCCACACACACTGCACCCCACACACACTGCACCCCACACACTTTGCACCCCACACACACTGCACCCCATTCACACACACTCCCCCATTCACACACACTGCACCCCACACACACTGCACCCCACACACACTGCACCCCACACACACTGCAGGCATTCACACACACTGCACCCCACACACACTGCCCCCATTCACACACACTGCAGCCCATTCACACACACTGCCCCCATTCACACACACTGCACCCCACACACACTGCACCCCACACACACTGCAGCCCACACACACTGCACCCCACACACACTGCACCCCACACACACTGCACCCCATTCACACACACTCCCCCATTCACACACACTGCACCCCACACACACTGCACCCCACACACACTGCACCCATTCACACACACTCCCCCATTCACACACACTGCCCCCCACACACACTGCCCCCATTCACACACACTGCACCCCATTCACACACACTGCACCCATTCACACACACTGTACCCCATTCACACACACTGTACCCCATTCACACACACACCCTCCATTCACACACGCTGCACCCCACACACACTGTACCCCATTCACACACACTGCACCCCACACACACTGCATCCCATTCACACACACTGCCTCCATTCACACACACTGCACCCCATTCACACAACCCCCCACCATTCACACACACAGCACCCCACACACACTGCACCCCATTCACACACTGCACCCCACACACACTGCACCCCATTCACACACACTCCCCAATTCACACACACTGCACCCCATTCACACACACTGCACCCATTCACACACACTGTACCCCATTCACACACACCCCCCCCATTCACACACACTGCACCCCACACACACTGCACCCCATTCACACACACGCCCCCATTCACACACACGCCCCCATTCACACACACATCCCCCATTCACACACACTGCACCCCACACACACTGCACCCCATTCACACACACACCTGCATTCACACACACTGCACCCCACACACACTGCACCCCACACACACTGCAGCCCACACACACTGCCCCCATTCACACACACTCCCCCATTCACACACACTGCACCCCACACACACTGCCCCCATTCACACACACTGCACCCCATTCACACACACTGCACCCATTCACACACACTGTACCCCATTCACACACACACACCATCCATTCACACACACTGCACCCCACACACACTGCACCCCATTCACACACACTGCCCCTATTCACACACACTGCACCCCACACACACTGCAGCCCACACACACTGCAGCCCACACACACTGCACCCCACACACACTGCACCCCACACACACTGCACGCATTCACACACACTGCACCCCACACACACTGCCCCCATTCACACACACTGCAGCCCATTCACACACACTGCCCCCATTCACACACACTGCACCCCACACACACTGCACCCCACACACACTGCAGCCCACACACACTGCACCCCACACACACTGCACCCCACACACACTGCACCCCATTCACACACACTCCCCCATTCACACACACTGCACCCCACACACACTGCACCCCACACACACTGCACCCATTCACACACACTCCCCCATTCACACACACTGCCCCCCACACACACTGCCCCCATTCACACACACTGCACCCCATTCACACACACTGCACCCATTCACACACACTGTACCCCATTCACACACACTGTACCCCATTCACACACACACCCTCCATTCACACACGCTGCACCCCACACACACTGTACCCCATTCACACACACTGCACCCCACACACACTGCACCCCATTCACACACACTGCCTCCATTCACACACACTGCACCCCATTCACACAACCCCCCACCATTCACACACACAGCACCCCACACACACTGCACCCCATTCACACACTGCACCCCACACACACTGCACCCCATTCACACACACTCCCCAATTCACACACACTGCACCCCATTCACACACACTGCACCCATTCACACACACTGTACCCCATTCACACACACCCCCCCCCATTCACACACACTGCACCCCACACACACTGCACCCCATTCACACACACGCCCCCATTCACACACACGCCCCCATTCACACACACATCCCCCATTCACACACACTGCACCCCACACACACTGCACCCCATTCACACACACACCTGCATTCACACACACTGCACCCCACACACACTGCACCCCACACACACTGCAGCCCACACACACTGCCCCCATTCACACACACTCCCCCATTCACACACACTGCACCCCACACACACTGCCCCCATTCACACACACTGCACCCCATTCACACACACTGCACCCATTCACACACACTGTACCCCATTCACACACACACACCATCCATTCACACACACTGCACCCCACACACACTGCACCCCATTCACACACACTGCCCCTATTCACACACACTGCACCCCACACACACTGCAGCCCACACACACTGCAGCCCACACACACTGCACCCCATACACACTGCACCCCACACACACTGCACCCCACACACACTGCACCCCACACACTGCACCCCATTCACACACACTCCCCCATTCACACACACTGCACCCCACACACACTGCACCCCACACACACTGCACCCATTCACACGCACTGCACCCCACACACACTGCCCCCATTCACACAGACTGCAGCCCATTCACACACACTGCCCCCATTCACACACACTGCACCCCACACACACTGCAGCCCACACACACTGCAGCCCACACACACTGCAGCCCACACACACTGCACCCCACACACACTGCACCCCACACACACTGCAGCCCACACACACTGCACCCCATTCACACACACTCCCCCATTCACACACACTGCACCCCACACACACTGCACCCCACACACACTGCACCCATTCACACACACTCCCCCATTCACACACACTGCCCCCCACACACACTGCCCCCATTCACACACACTGCACCCCATTCACACACACTGCACCCATTCACACACACTGTACCCCATTCACACACACACCCTCCATTCACACACACTGCACCCCACACACACTGTACCCCATTCACACACACACACCCTCCATTCACACACACTGCACCCCACACACACTGCACCCCATTCACACACACTGCCTCCATTCACACACACTGCACCCCATTCACACAACCCCCCACCATTCACACACACAGCACCCCACACACTGCACCCCATTCACACACTGCACCCCACACACACTGCACCCCATTCACACACACTCCCCAATTCACACACACTGCACCCCATTCACACACACTGCACCCATTCACACACACTGTACCCCATTCACACACACACCCTCCATTCACACACACTGCAGCCCACACACACTGCACCCCACACACACTGCACCCCACACACACTGCAGCCCACACACACTGCACCCCACACACACTGCACCCCACACACACTGCAGCCCACACACAGTGCACCCCATTCACACACACTCCCCCATTCACACACACTGCACCCCACACACACTGCACCCATTCACACACACTCCCCCATTCACACTCACTGCACCCCACACACACTGCCCCCATTCACACACACTGCACCCCATTCACACACACTGCACCCCATTCACACACACTGCACCCCACACACACTGCCTCCATTCACACACACTGCACCCCATTCACACACACTGCACCCCATTCACACACACTGCACCCCACACACACTGCCTCCATTCACACACACTGCCTCCATTCACACACATACTCCCCCATTCACACACACTGTCCCCATTCACACACACTGCACCTCACACACACTGCACCCCATTCACACACACTGCCCCCATTCACACACACATCCCCATTCACACACACTGCCCCCCAATTCACACACACTGCACCCCATTCACACACACTCTCCCCCATTCACACACTGCACCCCACACACACTGCACCCCACACACACTGCACCCCATTCACACACACTCCCCCATTCACACACACTCCCCCATTCATACACACTCCCCCATTCATACACACTCCCCCATTCACACACACACCCCATTCACACACACTGCCCCCCAATTCACACACACTGCATCACATTCACACACACTGCCCCCCAATTCACACTCACTGCACCCCACACACACTGCACCCCACACACACTGCAGCCCATTCACACACACTCCCCCATTCACACACACATCCCCCATTCACACACACTGCACCCCACACACACTGCACCCCATTCACACACACACTCCCCCATTCACACACACTGCCCCCATTCACACACACACACACACACCCCATTCACACACACTTCCCCATTCACACACACTGCCCCCATTCACACACACTCCTCCATTCACACACACTCCCCCATTCACACACACTGCCCCCATTCACACACACCCCATTCACACACACTGCACTTCAATCACACACACTGCCCCCATTCACGCACGCTACACCCCATTCACACACACATCCCCCATTCACACACACTGCACCCCACACACACTGCACCCCATTCACACACACCCCCCCCATTCACACACACCCCCCCATTCACACACACACCCCCCATTCACACACACTACACCCCACACACACTGCACCCCATTCACACACACCCCCCCATTCACACACACACGCCCCCATTCACACACATTGCACCCCACACATACTGCACCCCACACACACTGCACCCCATTCACACACACTCCCCCATTCACACACACTGCACCCCACACACACTGCACCCATTCACACACACTCCCCCATTCACACTCACTGCACCCCACACACACTGCCCCCATTCACACACACTGCACCCCATTCACACACACTGCACCCCATTTACATACACTGCACCCAACACACACTGCCTCCATTCACACACACTGCACCCCATTCACACACACTGCACCCCATTCACACACACTGCACCCCACACACGCTGCCTCCATTCACACACACTGCCTCCATTCACACACCCACTCCCCCATTCACACACACTGTCCCCATTCACTCACACTGCACCCCACACACACTGCACCCCATTCACACACACTGCCCCCATTCACACACACACCCCCATTCACACACACTGCCCCCCAATTCACACACACTGCACCCCATTCACACACACTCTCCCCCATTCACACACACTGCACCCCACACACACTGCACCCCACACACACTGCACCCCACACACACTGCACCCCACACACACTGCACCCCACACACACTGCACCCCTTTCACACACACTCCCCCATTCATACACACTCCCCCATTCACACACACACCCCATTCACACACACTGCCCCCAATTCACACACACTGCTCCACATTCACACACACTGCCCCCCAATTCACACACACTGCACCCCACACACACTGCACCCCACACACACTGCACCCCACACACACTGCAGCCCATTCACACACACTCCCCCATTCACACACACATCCCCCATTCACACACACTGCACCCCACACACACACCACCCCATTCACACACACACCCCCTTTCACACACACACCCCCATTCACACACACTGCACCCCACACACACTGCACCCCATTCACACACACCCCCCCATTCACACTCACACTCCCCCATTCACACACACTGCACCCCACACACACACCACCCCATTCACACACACACCCCCTTTCACACACACACCCCCATTCACACACACTGCACCCCACACACACTGCACCCCATTCACACACACACCCCCATTCACACTCACACTCCCCCATTCACACACACTGCACTCCACACACACTGCACCCCACACACACTGCAGCCCATTCACACACACACCCCCATTCACACTCACACTCCCCCATTCACACACACTGCACCCCACACACACTGCACCCCACACACACTGCACCCATTCACACACACTGCACCCCCCACACACTGCACCCCACACACACTGCACCCATTCACACACACTCCCCCATTCACACACACTCCCCCATTCACACACACTGCACCCCACACAAACTGCCCCCATTCACACACACTGCACCCCATTCACACACACTGCACCCATTCAGACACACTGTACCCCATTCACACACACACCCTCCATTCACACACACTGCACCCCACACACACTGCCTCCATTCACACACACTGCACCCCATTCACACACACTGCACCCCATTCACACACACACCCCCATTCACACACACTGCACCCCACACACACTGCACCCCATTCACACACACAACCCCCTTCACACACACTGCACCCCCCACACACTGCACCCCACACACACTGCACCCATTCACACACACTCCCCCATTCACACACACTCCCCCATTCACACACACTGCACCCCACACAAACTGCCCCCATTCACACACACTGCACCCCATTCACACACACTGCACCCATTCACACACACTGTACCCCATTCACACACACACCCTCCATTCACACACACTGCACCCCACACACATTGCACCCCATTCACACACACTGCCCCCATTCACACACACTGCACCCCACACACACTGCCTCCATTCACACACACTGCACCCCATTCACACACACCCCCCCCATTCACACACACCCCCCCCCATTCACACACACTGCACCCCACACACACTGCACCCCATTCACACACACGCCCCCATTCACACACACGCCCCCATTCACACACACATCCCCCATTCACACACACTGCACCCCACACACACTGCACCCCATTCACACACACACCTGCATTCACACACACTGCACCCCACACACACTGCAGCCCACACACACTGCCCCCATTCACACACACTCCCCCATTCACACACACTGCACCCCACACACACTGCCCCCATTCACACACACTGCACCCCATTCACACACACTGCACCCATTCACACACACTGTACCCCATTCACACACACACACCCTCCATTCACACACACTGCACCCCACACACACTGCACCCCATTCACACACACTGCCCCCATTCACACACACTGCACCCCACACACACTGCAGCCCACACACACTGCACCCCATACACACTGCACCCCACACACACTGCACCCCACACACACTGCACCCCACACACTTTGCACCCCACACACTTTGCACCCCACACACACTGCACCCCATTCACACACACTCCCCCATTCACACACACTGCACCCCACACACACTGCACCCCACACACACTGCACCCCACACACACTGCACCCCACACACACTGCACCCCACACACACTGCACCCCACACACACTGCACCCATTCACACACACTGCACCCCACACACACTGCCCCCATTCACACACACTGCAGCCCATTCACACACACTGCCCCCATTCACACACACTGCACCCCACACACACTGCAGCCCACACACACTGCACCCCACACACACTGCACCCCACACACACTGCACCCCATTCACACACACTCCCCCATTCACACACACTGCACCCCACACACACTGCACCCCACACACACTGCACCCATTCACACACACTGCACCCATTCACACACACTGTACCCCATTCACACACACACCCTCCATTCACACACACTGCACCCCACACACACTGTACCCCATTCACACACACTGCACCCCACACACACTGCACCCCATTCACACACACTGCCTCCATTCACACACACTGCACCCCATTCACACAACCCCCCACCATTCACACACACAGCACCCCACACACACTGCACCCCATTCACACACTGCACCCCATTCACACACACTCCCCAATTCACACACACTGCACCCCATTCACACACACTGCACCCATTCACACACACTGTACCCCATTCACACACACCCCCCCCATTCACACACACTGCACCCCACACACACTGCACCCCATTCACACACACGCCCCCATTCACACACACGCCCCCATTCACACACACATCCCCCATTCACACACACTGCACCCCACACACACTGCACCCCATTCACACACACACCTGCATTCACTCACACTGCACTCCACACACACTGCACCCCACACACACTGCAGCCCACACACACTGCCCCCATTCACACACACTCCCCCATTCACACACACTGCACCCCACACACACTGCCCCCATTCACACACACTGCACCCCATTCACACACACTGCACCCATTCACACACACTGTACCCCATTCACACACACACACCCTCCATTCACACACACTGCACCCCACACACACTGCACCCCATTCACACACACTGCCCCCATTCACACACACTGCACCCCACACACACTGCAGCCCACACACACTGCACCCCATACACACTGCACCCCACACACACTGCACCCCATTCACACACACTGCACCCCACACACACTGCACCCCACACACACTGCACCCCACACACACTGCACCCATTCACACACACTGCACCCCACACACACTGCCCCCATTCACACACACTGCAGCCCATTCACACACACTGCCCCCATTCACACACACTGCAGCCCACACACACTGCAGCCCACACACACTGCAGCCCACACACACTGCACCCCACACACACTGCACCCCACACACACTGCAGCCCACACACACTGCACCCCATTCACACACACTCCCCCATTCACACACACTGCACCCCACACACACTGCACCCCACACAAACTGCACCCATTCACACACACTCCCCCATTCACACATACTGCCCCCCACACACACTGCCCCCATTCACACACACTGCACCCATTCACACACACTGCACCCCACACAAACTGCCCCCATTCACACACACTGCATCCCATTCACACACACTGCACCCATTCACACACACTGTACCCCATTCACACACACACCCTCCATTCACACACACTGCACCCCACACACACTGCCTCCATTCACACACACTGCACCCCATTCACACACACTGCACCCCATTCACACACACACCCCCATTCACACACACTGCACCCCACACACACTGTACCCCATTCACACACACTGCCCCCCAAATTACACACACTGCACCACATTCACACACACTGCCCCCCAATTCACACACACTGCACCACATTCACACACACATGCCCCCATTCACACACACTGCACCCCACACACACTGCACCCCATTCACACACACTGCCCCCATTCACACACACACCCCCATTCACACACACTGCCCCCCAATTCACACACACTGCACCCCATTCACACACACTCTCCCCCATTCACACACACTGCACCCCACACACACTGCACCCCACACACACTGCACCCCACACACACTGCACCCCATTCACACACACTCCCCCATTCATACACACTCCCCCATTCACACACACACCCCATTCACACACACTGCCCCCAATTCACACACACTGCACCACATTCACACACACTGCCCCCCAATTCACACACACTGCACCCCACACACACTGCACCCCACACACACTGCAGCCCATTCACACACACTCCCCCATTCACACACACACTCCCCCATTCACACACACTGCACCCCACACACACTGCACCCCACACACACTGCAGCCCATTCACACACACTCCCCCATTCACACACACTGCACCCCACACACACTGCACCGCACACACACTGCACCCATCACACACTGCACCCCACACACACTGCACCCATTCACACACACTCCCCCATTCACACACACTGCACCCCACACACACTGCACCCATTCACACACACTGCACCCATTCACACACACTGCACCCCACACACACTGCACCCATTCACACACACTCCCCCATTCACACACACTGCACCCCACACAAACTGCCCCCATTCACACACACTGCACCCCATTCACACACACTGCACCCATTCACACACACTGTACCCCATTCACACACACTGTACCCCATTCACACACATACCCTCCATTCACACACACTGCACCCCACACGCACTGCCTCCATTCACACACACTGCACCCCATTCACACACACTGCACCCATTCACACACACTCCCCCATTCACACACACTGCCCCCCACACACACTGCCCCCATTCACACACACTGCACCCCACACAAACTGCCCCCATTCACACACACTGCATCCCATTCACACACACTGCACCCATTCACACACACTGTACCCCATTCACACACACACCCTCCATTCACACACACTGCACCCCACACACACTGCCTCCATTCACACACACTGCACCCCATTCACACACACTGCACCCCATTCACACACACACCCCCATTCACACACACTGCATCCCACACACACTGTACCCCATTCACACACACTGCCCCCCAATTTACACACACTGCACCACATTCACACACACTGCCCCCCAATTCACACACACTGCACCACATTCACACACACATGCCCCCATTCACAGACACTTCCCCATTCACACACACTGCCCCCATTCACACACACTCCTCCATTCACACACACTCCCCCATTCACACACACTGCCCCCATTCACACACACCCCATTCACACACACTGCACTTCAATCACACACACTGCCCCCATTCACGCACGCTACACCCCATTCACACACACATCCCCCATTCACACACACTGCACCCCACACACACTGCACCCCATTCACACACACCCCCCCCATTCACACACACCCCCCCATTCACACACACACCCCCCATTCACACACACTACACCCCACACACACTGCACCCCATTCACACACACCCCCCCATTCACACACACACGCCCCCATTCACACACATTGCACCCCACACATACTGCACCCCACACACACTGCACCCCATTCACACACACTCCCCCATTCACACACACTGCACCCCACACACACTGCACCCATTCACACACACTCCCCCATTCACACTCACTGCACCCCACACACACTGCCCCCATTCACACACACTGCACCCCATTCACACACACTGCACCCCATTTACATACACTGCACCCAATACACACTGCCTCCATTCACACACACTGCACCCCATTCACACACACTGCACCCCATTCACACACACTGCACCCCACACACGCTGCCTCCATTCACACACACTGCCTCCATTCACACACCCACTCCCCCATTCACACACACTGTCCCCATTCACTCACACTGCACCCCACACACACTGCACCCCATTCACACACACTGCCCCCATTCACACACACACCCCCATTCACACACACTGCCCCCCAATTCACACACACTGCACCCCATTCACACACACTCTCCCCCATTCACACACACTGCACCCCACACACACTGCACCCCACACACACTGCACCCCACACACACTGCACCCCACACACACTGCACCCCACACACACTGCACCCCACACACACTGCACCCCTTTCACACACACTCCCCCATTCATACACACTCCCCCATTCACACACACACCCCATTCACACACACTGCCCCCAATTCACACACACTGCTCCACATTCACACACACTGCCCCCCAATTCACACACACTGCACCCCACACACACTGCACCCCACACACACTGCACCCCACACACACTGCACCCCACACACACTGCAGCCCATTCACACACACTCCCCCATTCACACACACATCCCCCATTCACACACACTGCACCCCACACACACACCACCCCATTCACACACACACCCCCTTTCACACACACACCCCAATTCACACACACTGCACCCCACACACACTGCACCCCATTCACACACACCCCCCCATTCACACTCACACTCCCCCATTCACACACACTGCACCCCACACACACACCACCCCATTCACACACACACCCCCTTTCACACACACACCCCCATTCACACACACTGCACCCCACACACACTGCACCCCATTCACACACACACCCCGATTCACACTCACACTCCCCCATTCACACACACTGCACTCCACACACACTGCACCCCACACACACTGCAGCCCATTCACACACACACCCCCATTCACACTCACACTCCCCCATTCACACACACTGCACCCCACACACACTGCACCCCACACACACTGCACCCCACACACACTGCACCCATTCACACACACTGCACCCCCCACACACTGCACCCCACACACACTGCACCCATTCACACACACTCCCCCATTCACACACACTCCCCCATTCACACACACTGCACCCCACACAAACTGCCCCCATTCACACACACTGCACCCCATTCACACACACTGCACCCATTCAGACACACTGTACCCCATTCACACACACACCCTCCATTCACACACACTGCACCCCACACACACTGCCTCCATTCACACACACTGCACCCCATTCACACACACTGCACCCCATTCACACACACACCCCCATTCACACACACTGCACCCCACACACACTGCACCCCATTCACACACACAACCCCCTTCACACACACTGCACCCCCCACACACTGCACCCCACACACACTGCACCCATTCACACACACTCCCCCATTCACACACACTCCCCCATTCACACACACTGCACCCCACACAAACTGCCCCCATTCACACACACTGCACCCCATTCACACACACTGCACCCATTCACACACACTGTACCCCATTCACACACACACCCTCCATTCACACACACTGCACCCCACACACATTGCACCCCATTCACACACACTGCCCCCATTCACACACACTGCACCCCACACACACTGCCTCCATTCACACACACTGCACCCCATTCACACACACCCCCCCCATTCACACACACCCCCCCCCATTCACACACACTGCACCCTACACACACTGCACCCCATTCACACACACGCCCCCATTCACACACACGCCCCCATTCACACACACATCCCCCATTCACACACACTGCACCCCACACACACTGCACCCCATTCACACACACATCTGCATTCACACACACTGCACCCCACACACACTGCAGCCCACACACACTGCCCCCATTCACACACACTCCCCCATTCACACACACTGCACCCCACACACACTGCCCCCATTCACACACACTGCACCCCATTCACACACACTGCACCCATTCACACACACTGTACCCCATTCACACACACACACCCTCCATTCACACACACTGCACCCCACACACACTGCACCCCATTCACACACACTGCCCCCATTCACACACACTGCACCCCACACACACTGCAGCCCACACACACTGCACCCCATACACACTGCACCCCATACACACTGCACCCCACACACACTGCACCCCACACACACTGCACCCCACACACTTTGCACCCCACACACTTTGCACCCCACACACACTGCACCCCATTCACACACACTCCCCCATTCACACACACTGCACCCCACACACACTGCACCCCACACACACTGCACCCCACACACACTGCACCCATTCACACACACTGCACCCCACACACACTGCCCCCATTCACACACACTGCAGCCCATTCACACACACTGCCCCCATTCACACACACTGCACCCCACACACACTGCACCCCACACACACTGCACCCCACACACACTGCACCCCACACACACTGCACCCCATTCACACACACTCCCTCATTCACACACACTGCACCCCACACACACTGCACCCCACACACACTGCACCCATTCACACACACTGCACCCATTCACACACACTGTACCCCATTCACACACACACCCTCCATTCACACACACTGCACCCCACACACACTGTACCCCATTCACACACACTGCACCCCACACACACTGCACCCCATTCACACACACTGCCTCCATTCACACACACTGCACCCCATTCACACAACCCCCCACCATTCACACACACAGCACCCCACACACACTGCACCCCATTCACACACTGCACCCCATTCACACACACTCCCCAATTCACACACACTGCACCCCATTCACACACACTGCACCCATTCACACACACTGTACCCCATTCACACACACCCCCCCCATTCACACACACTGCACCCCACACACACTTCACCCCATTCACACACACGCCCCCATTCACACACACGCCCCCATTCACACACACATCCCCCATTCACACACACTGCACCCCACACACACTGCACCCCATTCACACACACACCTGCATTCACTCACACTGCACTCCACACACACTGCACCCCACACACACTGCAGCCCACACACACTGCCCCCATTCACACACACTCCCCCATTCACACACACTGCACCCCACACACACTGCCCCCATTCACACACACTGCACCCCATTCACACACACTGCACCCATTCACACACACTGTACCCCATTCACACACACACACCCTCCATTCACACACACTGCACCCCACACACACTGCACCCCATTCACACACACTGCCCCCATTCACACACACTGCACCCCACACACACTGCAGCCCACACACACTGCACCCCATACACACTGCACCCCACACACACTGCACCCCATTCACACACACTGCACCCCACACACACTGCACCCCACACACACTGCACCCCACACACACTGCACCCATTCACACACACTGCACCCCACACACACTGCCCCCATTCACACACACTGCAGCCCATTCACACACACTGCCCCCATTCACACACACTGCACCCCACACACACTGCAGCCCACACACACTGCAGCCCACACACACTGCACCCCACACACACTGCACCCCACACACACTGCAGCCCACACACACTGCACCCCATTCACACACACTCCCCCATTCACACACACTGCACCCCACACACACTGCACCCCACACACACTGCACCCATTCACACACACTCCCCCATTCACACACACTGCCCCCCACACACACTGCCCCCATTCACACACACTGCACCCCACACAAACTGCCCCCATTCACACACACTGCATCCCATTCACACACACTGCACCCATTCACACACACTGTCCCCCATTCACACACACACCCTCCATTCACACACACTGCACCCCACACACACTGCCTCCATTCACACACACTGCACCCCATTCACACACACTGCACCCCATTCACACACACACCCCCATTCACACACACTGCACCCCACACACACTGTACCCCATTCACACACACTGCCCCCCAATTTACACACACTGCACCACATTCACACACACTGCCCCCCAATTCACACACACTGCACCACATTCACACACACATGCCCCCATTCACACACACTGCACCCCACACACACTGCACCCCATTCACACACACTGCCCCCATTCACACACACACCCCCATTCACACACACTGCCCCCCAATTCACACACACTGCACCCCATTCACACACACTCTCCCCCATTCACACACACTGCACCCCACACACACTGCACCCCACACACACTGCACCCCACACACACTGCACCCCATTCACACACACTCCCCCATTCATACACACTCCCCCATTCACACACACACCCCATTCACACACACTGCCCCCAATTCACACACACTGCACCACATTCACACACACTGCCCCCCAATTCACACACACTGCACCCCACACACACTGCACCCCACACACACTGCAGCCCATTCACACACACTCCCCCATTCACACACACACTCCCCCATTCACACACACTGCACCCCACACACACTGCACCCCACACACACTGCAGCCCATTCACACACACTCCCCCATTCACACACACTGCACCCCACACACACTGCACCGCACACACACTGCACCCATTCACACACACTGCACCCCCCACACACTGCACCCCACACACACTGCACCCATTCACACACACTCCCCCATTCACACACACTGCACCCCACACACACTGCACCCATTCACACACACTGCACCCATTCACACACACTGCACCCCACACACACTGCACCCATTCACACACACTCCCCCATTCACACACACTGCACCCCACACAAACTGCCCCCATTCACACACACTGCACCCCATTCACACACACTGCACCCATTCACACACACTGTACCCCATTCACACACACTGTACCCCATTCACACACATACCCTCCATTCACACACACTGCACCCCACACGCACTGCCTCCATTCACACACACTGCACCCCATTCACACACACTGCACCCATTCACACACACTCCCCCATTCACACACACTGCCCCCCACACACACTGCCCCCATTCACACACACTGCACCCCACACAAACTGCCCCCATTCACACACACTGCATCCCATTCACACACACTGCACCCATTCACACACACTGTACCCCATTCACACACACACCCTCCATTCACACACACTGCACCCCACACACACTGCCTCCATTCACACACACTGCACCCCATTCACACACACTGCACCCCATTCACACACACACCCCCATTCACACACACTGCATCCCACACACACTGTACCCCATTCACACACACTGCCCCCCAATTTACACAAACTGCACCACATTCACACACACTGCCCCCCAATTCACACACACTGCACCACATTCACACACACATGCCCCCATTCACACACACTGCACCCCACACACACTGCACCCCATTCACACACACTGCCCCCATTCACACACACACCCCCATTCACACACACTGCCCCCCAATTCACACACACTGCACCCCATTCACACACACTCTCCCCCATTCACACACACTCTCCCCCATTCACACACACTGCACCCCACACACACTGCACCCCACACACACTGCACCCCACACACACTGCACCCCATTCACACACGCTCCCCCATTCATACACACTCCCCCATTCACACACACACCCCATTCACACACACTGCCCCCAATTCACACACACTGCACCACATTCACACACACTGCCCCCCAATTCACACACACTGCACCCCACACACACTGCACCCCACACACACTGCAGCCCATTCACACACACTCCCCCATTCACACACACACTCCCCCATTCACACACACTGCACCCCACACACACTGCACCCCACACACACTGCAGCCCATTCACACACACTCCCCCATTCACACACACTGCACCCCACACACACTGCACCGCACACACACTGCACCCATTCACACACACTGCACCCCCCACACACTGCACCCCACACACACTGCACCCATTCACACACACTCCCCCATTCACACACACTGCACCCCACACACACTGCACCCATTCACACACACTGCAGCCATTCACACACACTGCACCCCACACACACTGCACCCATTCACACACACTCCCCCATTCACACACACTGCACCCCACACAAACTGCCCCCATTCACACACACTGCACCCCATTCACACACACTGCACCCATTCACACACACTGTACCCCATTCACACACACTGTACCCCATTCACACACATACCCTCCATTCACACACACTGCACCCCACACGCACTGCCTCCATTCACACACTCTGCACCCCATTCACACACACTGCACCCCATTCACACACACCCCCCCATTCACACACACTGCACCCCATTCACACACACTGCCCCCCAATTCACACACACTGCCCCCCAATTCACACACACTGCACCACCTTCACACACACTGCCCCCCAATTCACACACACTGCACCACATTCACACACACATGCCCCCATTCACACACACTGCACCCCACACACACTGCACCCCACACACACTGCCCCCATTCACACACACTGCACCCCATTCACACACACTGCACCCATTCACACACACTGTACCCCATTCACACACACACCCTCCATTCACACACACTGCACTCCACACACACTGCACCCCATTCACACACACTGCCCCCATTCACACACACTGCACCCCACACACACTGCCTCCATTCACACACACTGCACCCCATTCACACACACCCCCCCCATTCACACACACTGCACCCCATTCACACACACGCCCCCATTCACACACACGCCCCCATTCACACACACGCCCCCATTCACACACACATCCCCCATTCACACACACTGCACCCCACACACACTGCACCCCATTCACACACACACACGCATTCACACACACTGCACCCCACACACACTGCAGCCCACACACACTGCCCCCATTCACACACACTCCCCCATTCACACACACTGCACCCCACACACACTGCCCCCATTCACACACACTGCACCTCATTCACACACACTGCACCCATTCACACACACTGTACCCCATTCACACACACACACCCTCCATTCACACACACTGCACCCCACACACACTGCACCCCATTCACACACACTGCCCCCATTCACACACACTGCACCCCACACACACTGCAGCCCACACACACTGCACCCCATACACACTGCACCCCACACACACTGCACCCCACACACACTGCACCCCGCACACATTGCACCCCACACACACTGCACCCCATTCACACACACTCCCCCATTCACACACACTGCACCCCACACACACTGCACCCCACACACACTGCACCCCACACACACTGCCCCCATTCACACACACTGCACCCCATTCACACACACTGCCCCCATTCACACACACTGCCCCCATTCACACACACTGCACCCCACACACACTGCAGCTCACACACACTGCACCCCACACACACTGCACCCCACACACACTGCAGCCCACACACACTGCACCCCATTCACACACACTCCCCCATTCACACACACTGCACCCCACACACACTGCACCCCACACACACTGCCCCCATTCACACACACTGCACCCCATTCACACACACTGCCCCCATTCACACACACTGCCCCCATTCACACACACTGCACCCCACACACACTGCAGCTCACACACACTGCACCCCACACACACTGCACCCCACACACACTGCAGCCCACACACACTGCACCCCATTCACACACACTCCCCCATTCACACACACTGCACCCCACACACACTGCACCCCACACACACTGCACCCATTCACACACACTCCCCCATTCACACACACTGCCCCCCACACACACTGCCCCCATTCACACACACTGCACCCCATTCACACACACTGCACCCATTCACACACACTGCACCCCATTCACACACACACACTCCATTCACACACACTGCACCCCACACACACTGTACCCCATTCACACACACACACCCTCCATTCACACACACTGCACCCCACACACACTGCACCCCATTCACACACACTGCCTCCATTCACACACACTGCACCCCATTCACACACCCCCCCATTCACACACACTGCACCCCACACACACTGCACCCCATTCACACACACTCCCCAATTCACACACACTGCCCCCCCATTCACACACACACTCACCCATTCACACACACTGCACCCCACACACACTGCACCCCCCACACACTGCACCCCATTTACACACACTCCCCCATTCACACACACTCCCCCATTCACACACACTCCCCCATTCACACACACTCCCCCATTCACACACACTCCCCCATTCACACACACTCCCCCATTCACACACACTGCCCCCCAATTCACACACACTGCACCACATTCACACAAACAGTCCCCCATTTCACACACACTGCACCCCATTCACGCACACTGCCCCCCAATTCACACACACTGCAGCCCATTCACACACACTGCCCCCCAATTCACACACACTCCCCCATTCACACACACTGCCCCCCATTCACACACACTGCCCCCCTATTCACACACACACACCCCATTCACACACACTGCACCCATTCACACACACTGCCCCCCAATTCACACACACACACCCCATTCACACACACTGCCCCCATTCACACACACTGCACCCCACACACACTGCCCCCCATTCACACACTGCACGCCACGCACACTGCCGCCGATTCACACACACTGCACCCCATTCACACACAGTGACCCCATTCACACACACATTGCACCCATTCACACACACTGCACCACATTCACACACACTCCTCCATTCACACACACTCCCCCATTCACACACACTCCCCCATTCACACAAACTCCCCCATTCACACACACTGCCCCCCAATTCACACACACTGCACCACATTCACACAAACTGTCCCCCAATTCACACACACTGCACCCCATTCACGCACACTGCCCCCCAATTCACACACACTGCACCCCATTCACACACACTGCCCCCAATTCACACACACTCCCCCATTCACACACACTGCCCCCCATTCACACACACTGCCCCCCTATTCACACACACCCCATTCACACACACTGCACCCATTCACACACACTGCCCCCCAATTCACACACACACACCCCATTCACACACACTGCCCCCATTCACACACACTGCACCCCACACACACTGCACCCCATTCACACACACTGCACCCCACACACACTGCCCCCCATTCACACACTGCACGCCACGCACACTGCCGCCGATTCACACACACTGCACCCCATTCACACACAGTGACCCCATTCACACACACATTGCACCCATTCACACACACTGCACCACATTCACACACACTGCCCCCCAATTCACACACAGTGACCCCATTCACGCACACTGTACCCCATTCACACATACTCTCCCATTCACACACACTGTACCCCATTCACACACACACACCCTCCATTCACACACACTGCACCCCACACACACTGCACCCCATTCACACACACTGCCCCCATTCACACACACTGCACCCCACACACACTGCAGCCCACACACACTGCACCCCATACACACTGCACCCCACACACACTGCACCCCACACACACTGCACCCCACACACATTGCACCCCACACACACTGCACCCCATTCACACACACTCCTCCATTCACACACACTGCACCCCACACACACTGCACCCCACACACACTGCACCCCACACACACTGCACCCATTCACACACACTGCACCCCACACACACTGCCCCCATTCACACACACTGCAGCCCATTCACACACACTGCCCCCATTCACACACACTGCACCCCACACACACTGCAGCCCACACACACTGCAGCCCACACACACTGCAGCCCACACACACTGCACCCCACACACACTGCACCCCACACACACTGCAGCCCACACACACTGCACCCCATTCACACACACTCCCCCATTCACACACACTGCACCCCACACACACTGCACCCCACACACACTGCACCCATTCACACACACTCCCCCATTCACACACACTGCCCCCCACACACACTGCCCCCATTCACACACACTGCACCCCATTCACACACACTGCACCCATTCACACACACTGTACCCCATTCACACACACAACCTCCATTCACACACACTGCACCCCACACACACTGTACCCCATTCACACACACACACCCTCCATTCACACACACTGCACCCCACACACACTGCACCCCATTCACACACACTGCCTCCATTCACACACACTGCACCCCATTCACACAACCCCCCACCATTCACACACACAGCACCCCACACACACTGCACCCCATTCACACACTGCACCCCACACACACTGCACCCCATTCACACACACTCCCCAATTCACACACACTGCACCCCATTCACACACACTGCACCCATTCACACACACTGTACCCCATTCACACACACCCCCCCCATTCACACACACTGCACCCCACACACACTGCACCCCATTCACACACACGCCCCCATTCACACACACGCCCCCATTCACACACACATCCCCCATTCACACACACTGCACCCCACACACACTGCACCCCATTCACACACACACCTGCATTCACACACACTGCACCCCACACACACTGCACCCCACACACACTGCACCCCACACACACTGCAGCCCACACACACTACCCCCATTCACACACACTCCCCCATTCACACACACTGCACCCCACACACACTGCCCCCATTCACACACACTGCACCCCATTCACACACACTGCACCCATTCACACACACTGTACCCCATTCACACACACACACCCTCCATTCACACACACTGCACCCCACACACACTGCACCCCATTCACACACACTGCCCCCATTCACACACACTGCACCCCACACACACTGCAGCCCACACACACTGCACCCCATACACACTGCACCCCACACACACTGCACCCCATTCACACACACTCCCCCATTCACACACACTGCACCCCACACACACTGCACCCCACACACACTGCACCCCACACACAGTGCACCCATTCACACACACTGCACCCCACACACACTGCCCCCATTCACACACACTGCAGCCCATTCACACACACTGCCCCCATTCACACACACTGCACCCCACACACACTGCAGCCCACACACACTGCAGCCCACACACACTGCACCCCACACACACTGCACCCCACACACACTGCAGCCCACACACACTGCACCCCATTCACACACACTCCCCCATTCACACACACTGCACCCCACACACACTGCACCCCACACACACTGCACCCATTCACACACACTCTCCCATTCACACACACTGCCCCCCACACACACTGCCCCCATTCACACAAACTGCACCCCACACAAACTGCCCCCATTCACACACACTGCATCCCATTCACACACACTGCACCCATTCACACACACTGTACCCCATTCACACACACACCCTCCATTCACACACACTGCACCCCACACACACTGCCTCCATTCACACACACTGCACCCCATTCACACACACTGCACCCCATTCACACACACACCCCCATTCACACACACTGCACCCCACACACACTGTACCCCATTTACACACACTGCCCCCCAATTTACACACACTGCACCACATTCACACACACTGCCCCCCAATTCACACACACTGCACCACATTCACACACACATGCCCCCATTCACACACACTGCACCCCACACACACTGCACCCCATTCACACACACTGCCCCCATTCACACACACACCCCCATTCACACACACTGCCCCCCAATTCACACACACTGCACCCCATTCACACACACTCTCCCCCATTCACACACACTCTCCCCCATTCACACACACTGCACCCCACACACACTACACCCCACACACGCTGCACCCCACACACACTGCAGCCCACACACACTGCAGCCCACACACACTGCAGCCCACACACACTGCAGCCCACACACACTGCAGCCCACACACACACTGCACCCCACACACACTGCACCCCACACACACTGCAGCCCACACACACTGCACCCCATTCACACACACTCCCCCATTCACACACACTGCACCCCACACACACTGCACCCATTCACACACACTCCCCCATTCACACACACTGCCCCCCACACACACTGCCCCCATTCACACACACTGCACCCCACACAAACTGCCCGCATTCACACACACTGCAT
The DNA here is from genome assembly GCF_964213995.1 of Mustelus asterias. NCBI lineage: Eukaryota > Metazoa > Chordata > Chondrichthyes > Carcharhiniformes > Triakidae > Mustelus > Mustelus asterias. The sequence goes on along the minus strand of NC_135812.1, from coordinate 58,109,956 downwards.
CCCATTCACACACACTGCACCCATTCACACACACTGTACCCCATTCACACACACACCCTCCATTCACACACACTGCACCCCACACACACTGCCTCCATTCACACACACTGCACCCCATTCACACACACTGCACCCCATTCACACACACACCCCCATTCACACACACTGCACCCCACACACACTGTACCCCATTCACACACACTGTCCCCCAATTTACACACACTGCACCACATTCACACACACTGCCCCCCAATTCACACACACTGCACCACATTCACACACACATGCCCCCATTCACACACACTGCACCCCACACACACTGCACCCCATTCACACACACTGCCCCCATTCACACACACACACCCATTCACACACACTGCCCCCCAATTCACACACACTGCCCCCCAATTCACACACACTGCACCCCATTCACACACACTCTCCCCCATTCACACACACTGCACCCCACACACACTGCACCCCACACACACTGCACCCCACACACACTGCACCCCACACACACACACTCCCCCATTCATACACACTCCCCCATTCACAGACACACCCCATTCACACACACTGCCCCCAATTCACACACACTGCACCACATTCACACACACTGCCCCCCAATTCACACACACTGCACCCCACACACACTGCACCCCACACACACTGCAGCCCATTCACACACACTCCCCCATTCACACACACTGCACCACATTCACACACACTGCCCCCCAATTCACACACACTGCACCACATTCACGCACACATGCCCCCATTCACACACACTGCACCCCACACACACTGCACCCCACACACACTGCCCCCATTCACACACACTGCACCCCATTCACACACACTGCACCCATTCACACACACTGTACCCCATTCACACACACACCCTCCATTCACACACACTGCACTCCACACACACTGCACCCCATTCACACACACTGCCCCCATTCACACACACTGCACCCCACACACACTGCCTCCATTCACACACACTGCACCCCATTCACACACACCCCCCCCCCATTCACACACACTGCACCCCATTCACACACACGCCTCCATTCACACACACGCCCCCATTCACACACACGCCCCCATTCACACACACATCCCCCATTCACACACACTGCACCCCACACACACTGCACCCCATTCACACACACACACGCATTCACACACACTGCACCCCACACACACTGCAGCCCACACACACTGCCCCCATTCACACACACTCCCCCATTCACACACACTGCACCCCACACACACTGCCCCCATTCACACACACTGCACCTCATTCACACACACTGCACCCATTCACACACACTGTACCCCATTCACACACACACACCCTCCATTCACAGAAACTGCACCCCACACACACTGCACCCCATTCACACACACTGCCCCCATTCACACACACTGCCCCCATTCACACACACTGCACCCCACACACACTGCAGCCCACACACACTGCACCCCATACACACTGCACCCCACACACACTGCACCCCACACACACTGCACCCCGCACACATTGCACCCCACACACACTGCACCCCATTCACACACACTCCCCCATTCACACACACTGCATCCCACACACACTGCACCCCACACACACTGCCCCCATTCACACACACTGCACCCCATTCACACACACTGCCCCCATTCACACACACTGCCCCCATTCACACACACTGCACCCCACACACACTGCAGCTCACACACACTGCACCCCACACACACTGCACCCCACACACACTGCACCCCACACACACTGCAGCCCACACACTGCACCCCATTCACACACACTCCCCCATTCACACACACTGCACCCCACACACACTGCACCCCACACACACTGCCCCCATTCACACACACTGCACCCCATTCACACACACTGCCCCCATTCACACACACTGCCCCCACTCACACACACTGCACCCCACACACACTGCAGCTCACACACACTGCACCCCACACACACTGCACCCCACACACACTGCAGCCCACACACACTGCACCCCATTCACACACACTCCCCCATTCACACACACTGCACCCCACACACACTGCACCCCACACACACTGCACCCATTCACACACACTCCCCCATTCACACACACTGCCCCCCACACACACTGCCCCCATTCACACACACTGCACCCCATTCACACACACTGCACCCATTCACACACACTGCACCCCATTCACACACACACACTCCATTCACACACACTGCACCCCACACACACTGTACCCCATTCACACACACACACCCTCCATTCACACACACTGCACCCCACACACACTGCACCCCATTCACACACACTGCCTCCATTCACACACACACCCCATTCACACACCCCCCCCATTCACACACACTGCACCCCACACACACTGCACCCCATTCACACACTGCACCCCACACACACTGCACCCCATTCACACACACTCCCCAATTCACACACACTGCCCCCCCATTCACACACACACTCACCCATTCACACACACTGCACCCCACACACACTGCACCCCACACACACTGCACCCCCCACACACTGCACCCCATTCACACACACTCCCCCATTCACACACACTCCCCCATTCACACACACTCCCCCATTCACACACACTCCCCCATTCACACACACTGCCCCCCAATTCACACACACTGCACCACATTCACACAAACAGTCCCCCATTTCACACACACTGCACCCCATTCACGCACACTGCCCCCCAATTCACACACACTGCACCCCATTCACACACACTGCCCCCCAATTCACACACACTCCCCCATTCACACACACTGCCCCCCATTCACACACACTGCCCCCCTATTCACACACACACACCCCATTCACACACACTGCACCCATTCACACACACTGCCCCCCAATTCACACACACACACCCCATTCACACACACTGCCCCCATTCACACACACTGCACCCCACACACACTGCCCCCCATTCACACACTGCACGCCACGCACACTGCCGCCGATTCACACACACTGCACCCCATTCACACACAGTGATCCCATTCACACACACATTGCACCCATTCACACACACTGCACCACATTCACACACACTCCTCCATTCACACACACTCCCCCATTCACACACACTCCCCCATTCACACACACTGCCCCCCAATTCACACACACTGCACCACATTCACACAAACTGTCCCCCAATTCACACACACTGCACCCCATTCACGCACACTGCCCCCCAATTCACACACACTGCACCCCATTCACACACACTGCCCCCAATTCACACACACTCCCCCATTCACACACACTGCCCCCCATTCACACACACTGCCCCCCTATTCACACACACACACCCCATTCACACACACACACCCCATTCACACACACTGCACCCATTCACACACACTGCCCCCCAATTCACACACACACACCCCATTCACACACACTGCCCCCATTCACACACACTGCCCCCATTCACACACACTGCACCCCACACACACTGCACCCCATTCACACACACTGCACCCCACACACACTGCCCCCCATTCACACACTGCACGCCACGCACACTGCCGCCGATTCACACACACTGCACCCCATTCACACACAGTGACCCCATTCACACACACATTGCACCCATTCACACACACTGCACCACATTCACACACACTGCCCCCCAATTCACACACAGTGACCCCATTCATGCACACTGTACCCCATTCACACATACTCTCCCATTCACACACACTGACCCCATTCACACTCACATCCCCCATTCACACACACTGCACCCCATTCACACACACTGCACCCCACACACACTGCACCCCATTCACACACACTGCACCCCACACACATTGCACCCATTCATACACACTGCCCCCATTTACACACACTACACCCCGTTCACACACACTGCCCCCATTCACACACACTGCGCCCCATTCACACACACTGCCTCCATTCTCACACACTGCCTCCATTCACACACACTGCCTCCATTCTCACAGACTGCTCTCATTCACACATACTACATCCCATTCACACACACTGCCTCCTGCCCCAGGAAATCAGGCCATCCAAGGCCAGATGTTCTAGCTAGATGTTGGGAGATGGGTACCTTCTTGTTTCTGTATCTATCTACCCTTGTCAATCCCAAGTGTTATCAGGCTGGAAGTGGGTCCAGTGGTAAGCCCAAGTAAGGTAGGAGCAGTGGTGTTGGTTATGCTCAGGCCTGCTGGTCTTTCCCTCTCCTTAAGCCCCTTCGCCCCATTCTAGAGGTAACTAAGCTGACGGAGAAACTGTGAAAGGGCAGGACTCTCCCACTCCTTGAACAGTGTCTCCTTATCCCACCCCCACCCCTCATTCACACCTAGACTCATCCCCTGGTGCTGTAGCTCACTCCAGGGAGCCATCCAGCCAAGTTACAATGTTAGGCCACTGACCTGAAACATTCACTGTTTCCCCCTCCAGATGCTGGCAGACCTGCTGAGATTTTCCAGCATTTTCTGTTTTTGTTTCAGATTGTCAGTATCTGCAGTGTTTTGCTTTTGTCGTTGATCCTGCTCTGTGTTCTGACTGACAGGAGGGTTACTGCTGTTTGCAGCCTGCAGTTTGCTGCTTGATGTTTTTCGGATTGTCCATGTTGCTGGATCGAAAGGCTGCGAACATCCGATTAAACTCCTATTCCCCAGTGTTCAGATTGTATTTATTTTCACACAGGTAAGTGAGCTGCAGACATGGGAAAGGCACTCATTGTGTGGTGAGCTCACTCTGCCAGCAGGGACTCCTGGGATAGCTGGCAAGGTGCTGACATTCTCTCTGTGGAGAGGCTCAGGAGGGCGGGTCTGCTGGTCTGGACAATAATAAACTGCAATGGAATGTGATCCATGGCTGCGTTAATCTTGCTCTTGCTTCTGAGTTAGATTTGTGAGTTGAAGCCTCACTCAAAGACTTGAGCACAGAAGCCTGGGTAGACACTTTGGTGCAGTATTGATGGAGTGCTGCTCTGTTGGAGGTGCTGTAAGGGATGTGATCAGTGCAGACTCGATGGGCCAAATGGCCTCCTTCTGTACTGTAGGAATTATATAATTCTATGTTAAGCTGGAGGCCCAGTCTGCCTCTCAGGGGGATATCAAACAATTCGAGGATATTATGAAGAGTGCGGGTGTTGTTATCTCCAGTGTCTTGGCTGGTATTTACCCCTCAATCAACATCATTAAAACAGATTATCTGCCCATGATCTCGTTGCTGTTTCTGGGAGTGTTGCTGTGTGAAAATTAGTTACCACATTTCCTACAAGATGCAGTGACTACAATTCAAAAGCATTGACAGCAGCAAGATCAGAAAGCCCTTTGGAAAGTCCTGAGGTCACAAGAGGTGCTGTATAAATGCAAATCTGTTTTTGTTCCAGTCGTACTTTCTCTGGGTCCATTCCAAAGACTGCATCCAGGTACAAGAGGACATCACAAGGTGAGCTTCTTTACTTTATTTAAGCTTGTGTAACTCCCAGGGAGATGATGCTGGGTAAGGGGCAACTAGTGCTTGGTTTTTGGCATCAAGTGCAGGCAGTTTTGCCCAGCTCTTGGTATTGGCCTGGATGCTTCAAAAGGGGGTAGCATGGTGGAACAGTGGTTAGCACTGCTGTCTCACAGCGCAGGGACCTAGGTTCGATTCCCGGTTTGGGTCACTGTCTATGCGGAGTTTGCACGTTCTCCCCGTGTCTGCATGGGTTTCCTCCAGGTGCTCCGGTTTCCTCCCACAGTCCGAAAGACGTGCTGGTTAGCTGCATTGGCCGTGCTGAATTCTCCCTCAGTGTACTTGAACAGGCGCCGGAGTGTGGCGACTAGGTTATTTCCACAGTAACTTCATTGCAATGTTAATGTAAGCCTACTTGTGACTAATAAATGCACTTAAAATGTTTTGTTCTCTGATTTTGGATTTGCTGAAAAAAACAAGACATTTTGGGGATATTTTGCCAGCAATACTCTGTACAGCCAATCCACAAATTTAAAATCCGCTGCCTTCCTGAACAAGGAAATTCACTGGACTATTTTTTCTGCTGGGGCAATCCAAAATGAGGAGGTGAAATCTTCAAATAACAGGTCAGCTGTCCAGGAAGGAAAGTTGAAAGTCCTTCTCCACATAGAGGGGGATGGGAATCTAGTACTTTCTCTCTCAGGAGGCTGTGGATGCTGAGGGTCATTTGGAGTTTTCAAGACTGAGATGGAGATGGATAGATTTGAGGATATCAAGCAATATGGGACAAGGGGATAATTGAGTTGAGGTGCATATAGGCAATGGCCTAACTAACTGGAGGAACAGGTTAGCGGCTGAATGGCCTTTTCCACTTTCTATGTCACATTAAAACAAATATGGCAGAGAAATATCGCTGTGTACAAATGATGTTTAGTCAGTAAGACAAATGGTTTATGGAATTAAGAAGATAAGTCCATCATTGGCCTGGGTATCCAGAGGAGGCAATGCCAAGGGGGTGGAGCCTGAGGGACCAAGGCCAACTGGGAGGGGGTGGGGCCTGAGAGGGCGGCCCCATTGGGGGCGAACTTTGCAAACGCGATCAGCCAGTCTGTTCGGAGGGGTGATGATCAATTGGTCCGTATGTGGGGGAGGTGAGCAATCCATGCAAGGGGGGGATTGGTCACAGAGCCCCGTGATGGTGGGATTGGGAGGCATGGCCAGCGGTAGCTGGGGGAAGCAGTGACTGATAGATCTCTGTGTTAACGCACACATCTGAGCATGTGTAATTGCGCCCTCTGTTGCAAGCTGCCAGTCTTCAGCATGTTTAGGCCCCGCCCATCCCCCTGCTGGCAAGAAACATATCCTGCATTATTTTTTTCATAGAATGAGGTAAGATTGGATTTTGAACTCACCCAAAACAACGGCTCGATTCTCCCATTTTCACGCTGGTTGGGCAGTTAGAATGTTTTTGGTAAGGTCCCTTTTGTATCTATCCACAGTCAATGATGGGCCACATGAGTGCAGGACCAAGGATCATGACACAGGACATCACCAAGATGGGAAATGATAGGAAAGGCATTTTAAATCAAGTGAACAAATCTTGAGTGGCCTAAACCTTATCCTCGGGGTGCACCTGAAATAGGCGTGGCCAGAAGCAGGTTAAAGGTCACTCCAGGTCAAGATTGCTTTGCCAATGCCATATTAAAGTCATAGAGTCACAGAGGTTTACAGCATGGAAACAGGCCCTTCAGCCCAACTTGTCCATGCCGCCCTTTTGTTTTAAAACCCCTAAGCTAATCCCAATTGCCTGCATTTGGCCCATATCCATCTATACCCATCGTACCCATGTAACTATCTAAATGCTTTTTAAAAGATAAAATTGTACCCGCCTCTACTACTACCTCTGGCAGCTTGTTCCAGACACTCACCACCCTCTGTGTGAAAAAATTGCCCCTCTGGACACTTTTGTATCTCTCCCCTCTCACCTTAAACCTATGCCCTCTCGTTTTAGACTCCCCTACCTTTGGGAAAAGATATTGACTATCTACCTTGTCTATGCCCCTCATTATTTTATAGACCTCTATAAGGTCACCCCTCAGCCTCCTTCGCTCCAGAGAAAAAAGTCCCAGTCTATTCAGCCTCTCCTTATAACCCAATCCATCAAGTCCCGGTAGCATCCTAGTAAATCTTTTCTGCACTCTTTCTGGTTTAATAATATCCTTTCTATAATAGGGTGAGCAGAATTGCAGACAGCATTCCCAGTGTGGCCTTACCAATGTCTTGTACAACTTCAACAAGACGTCCCAACTCCTGTATTCAATGTTCTGACCGATGAAACCAAGCATGCCGAATGCCTTCTTCACCACTCTGTCCACCTGTGACTCCACTTTCAAGGATCTATGAACATGTACCCCTAGATCTCTTTGTTCTGTAACTCTCCCCAACGCCCTACCATTAACTGAGTAAGTCCTGCCCTGGTTCAATCTACCAAAATGCATCACCTCGCATTTACACTGGCTGGCCAATGAAGGTCAAGCCAGCATGCAGCATGCCTGGTGATTGGGTTTGCAATGCGCGGGGGTGACAATACATTGGACACGGAGTCCAATGAGGAATCATCAGGGGCCAAAGGGGCAGCTCCCTGAGTTGTGGGGGCGGCTGAGCGAGCTGTTTGGAATCTATCCAATAATTCTCCCAGTTTGCAGCCATGGCCTCAGCACCTGGCGGCCATGGTGTGGTGAACCATAGATGGTTATCACTATGGGTACTGAACCATAGATGGTTATCACTATGGGTACTGAACCACAGATGGTTACCACTATGGGTACTGAACCATAGATGGTTACTACTATGGGTACTGAACCATAGATGGTTACCACTATGGGTACTTGTACATATGTTACTCTTGTTACTGTTGGGGTTAGGGTTGGGGTGTTCCACCTGTTAGCATTGTTCTGTGGTACACTCCGCTTGGCTCCGCCTTCTTATAGGAGTATAAAGGTCACTGCTACTTCCTAGTGGCCCTTAGTCTGGGATAGTATTGTTAAGCAGTATGCTCTATTCTTGTTGCGAATAAAAGCCTTTATTCCCGGGTACGATCTAGCCTCCCGAGTGGATTAATCGCGCATCAATTTTATTCGCAACAAATTTTGTTTAAAAAAAAATGGAGCAGATGCTGAAACCCGATTGGCTAACCTTGGATCCGCGTGCCGCGGGAGCGCGAACACTTTCGACCATTGTTTGAAGTGTTTCCAGGATTACATTAACGCCTCGACAGCAGTCCAGACCGACGCCGACAGATTGTGGGTCCTCCACGCAACGGTGAGCAACACTGTGTATGCAACAATCCGTGATTCCCAAGATTACAAAGAGGCCATCGAATTACTCAAGAAGCTGTACCATAAACCGCCAAACAAAATTCATGCTCATCACCTATTAGCCACTCGACGGCGGCAGCCCGGCGAAACGACGGGACAGAACCTGCACGAACTTCAGCAGCGAGCCAGAGCCTGCGATTGCAAACCGGTGTCGGCTACTCAATACACCAACGATCTGATCCGAGATGCATTCGTGGCGGGAATCGGCTCATCCTATATTCGCCTGCGGCTGCTAGAGCAAGGTAACTTGGACCTGGCTAAGACGGTAGAATTGGCTGATGCGATGGAAACGGCCTCCAGAAGTCTTGAAACCTACCCCACCGACCACATGGGAACATCGTGGCAAGTACAGCCACCGCCTCAACTGTACCCGGCGGCTCCTAGGAACTGCGCGATCATGCTCTCAACTTCAGACCTGACGGCTGTGGCAGCTCCAGGAGGCCCACGGTGCTATTTCTGTGGATTGGCAAAGCACCCTTGTCAGAGATGTCCGGCCAGGACGGTATTTTGCTCCGCTTGTGGGAAGAAAGGGCACTATGCAAAAGTGTGCCGAGCAAAGACCCCTTCCAAGCCCAGCAGTGCTGCGTGTGACTCCCCAGGATCCATCTCCTCGTCTCCGGCCTCGTCGATGTCTTCAACCACATGTGATTCACGGGCGCCGCCATTTCTGATGATGACGACGCAAGACACGTGCGACCTGCGGGTGCCACCGCTTTCAACGCCATCGACCACGTGCGATCCGTGGGCGCAGCCATTTTGGTCGACACCGGCCGCAGAAGACCAGCAGGGGTCCTCGTCGTCGACTATCTCAGCTGCCTGCAGTTACACTCGGGATCCAACAGTGGCGTCAATCATCCTGGACCAGGCCAAGCCTCACAGACTCGACAAGTCCATGATGGACATAGAGGTAAATGGGCGCCTGACACATTACCTGTTTGACAGCGGGAGCACGGAGAGTTTCATCCATCCGGATACAGTGAAACGGTGCGCTCTCCGCGTGCAAACTGTCAGGCAGACAATCTCTATGGCGTCGAGGTCCCGATCTGTTATTGTTCTTGGGAGCTGTGTGGTAACCTTAACGGTGCAGGGCACAGTTTACGAGAACTTCAGGCTCCTCGTGTTACCGCACCTTTGCACTCCGGTACTCCTGGGGCTAGACTTTATGGTCCACCTGAAGAGTGTGACCCTGCAGTATGATGGACCACTCCCTCCACTTTCAGTGGGAGAACAGCAGCCTCCAAATTGTCCAGCGCGCTCCACATGCAGTCTCTCAACACTCAAAATTACCCCGCCTTCCTTATTTGAAAGTCTCGTGCCAGGCTGCAAGCCCATCGCGACTAAGAGCAGGCGTTACAACGCTGATGATCGGATCTTTATTCGATCTGAAGTTCAGCGGCTCCTCAGGGAAGGGGTCATTCAACCTAGCACTAGCCCATGGAGAGCACAAGTCGTGGTGGTCAAGACTGGAGACAAGCCCCGGATGTTCATAGACTATAGTCAGACCATTAATAGGTACACGCAGCTGGACGCGTATCCTCTCCCGCGCATATCTGACATGGTCAACCAGATTGCGCAGTACCGGGTGTTCTCCACCATCGACTTGAAGTCAGCCTACCACCAGCTCCCCATTTGCCCAGAGGACCGCAAATACACGGCCTTTGAGGCGGATGGCCGTCTCTACCACTTCTTAAGAGTCCCTTTCGGCGTCACTAATGGGGTCTCGGTCTTCCAGCGTGAGATGGACCGAATGGTGGACCAAAACGGGCTACGGGCTACCTTCCCGTACCTGGACAACGTCACTATCTGCGGCCATGACCAGCAGGACCACGACGCCAACCTCCAGAAGTTTTTACGCACTGCGTCTCGCCTGAACCTGACCTATAACAGGGAGAAGTGCGTATTTAACAAGCACCGCCTAGCAATCCTCGGATACGTGGTGGAAAATGGGGTCATCGGCCCCGATCCAGACCGTATGCGTCCCCTCCTTGAACTTCCCCTACCCACTAGCATCAAAGCACTGAGAAGATGCTTAGGCTTCTTCTCGTATTATGCACAGTGGGTTCCCAATTACGCGGACAAAGCCCGTCCGCTCATAAAGTCTACCTCTTTCCCCTGACAGCAGAGGCTCGCCTAGCCTTTGAAGGGATAAAAGCCGACATCGCGAAAGCCACGATGCACGCTGTTGATGAGTCCATCCCCTTTCAGGTGAAGAGTGATGCATCTGATTTTTCCCTGGCCACCACACTTAACCAGGCGGGCAGGCCCGTCGCCTTTTTCTCTCGCACCCTCCAAGGCCCTGAAATTCGGCACTCCTCGGTGGAAAAAGAGGCTCAGGCCATTGCAGAGGCCGTACGGCATTGGCGCCATTATTTGGCTGGCAAACGATTTACCCTGCTCACGGACCAGCGGTCCGTGGCCTTCATGTTCAACAACACGTTAAAGGGAAAAATTAAGAATGATAAAATCTTGAGGTGGAGAATCGAAATCTCCACCTACAACTATGATATCATGTAAGACCATAAGACCATAAGACATAGGAGCGGAAGTAAGGCCATTCGGCCCATCGAGTCCACTCCACCATTCAATCATGGTTGATTTCAACTCCATTTACCCGCTCTCTCCCCATAGCCCTTAATTCCTCAAGAAATCAAGAATTTATCAATTTCTGTCTTGAAGACGCTCAACGTCTCGGCCTCCACAGCCCTCTGTGGCAATGAATTCCACAGACCTACCACTCTCTGGCTGAAGAAATTTCTCCTCATTTCTGTTCTAAAGTGACTCCCTTTTATTCTAAGGCTGTGCCCCCGCGTCCTAGTCTCCCCTGCTAATGGAAACAACTTCCCTACGTCCATCCTATCTAAGCCGTTCATTATCTTGTAAGTTTCTATTAGATCTCCCCTCAACCTCCTAAACTCCAATGAATATAATCCCACGATCCTCAGACATTCATCGTATGTCAGGCCCACCATTCCTGGGATCATCCGTGTGAATCTCCGCTGGACCCGCTCCAGTGCCAGTATGTCCTTCCTGAGGTGTGGGGCCCAAAATTGCTCACAGTACTCCAAATGGGGCCTAACCAGTGCTTTATAAAGCCTCAGAAGTACATCCCTGCTTTTGTATTCCAAGCCTCTTGAGATAAATGACAACATTACATTTGCTTTCTTAATTACGGACTCAACCTGCAAGTTTACCTTTAGAGAATCCTGGACTAGGACTCCCAAGTCCCTTTGCACTTTAGCATTATGAATTTTGTCACCGTTTAGAAAATAGTCCATGCCTCTATTCTTTTTTCCAAAGTGCAAGACCTCGCACTTGCCCACGTTGAATTTCATCAGCCACTTCTTGGACCACTCTCCTAAACTGTCTAAATCTTTCTGCAGCCTCCCCACCTCCTCAATACTACCTGCCCCTCCACCTATCTTTGTATCATCGGCAAACTTGGCCAGAATGCCCCCAGTCCCGTCATCTATATCGTTAATATATAAAGAGAACAGCTGTGGCCCCAACACTGAACCCTGCGGGACACCACTTGTCACCGGTTGCCATTCTGAGAAAGAACCTTTTATCCCAACTCTCTGCCTTCTGTCTGACAGCCAATCGTCAATCCATGTTAGTACCTTGCCTCGAATACCATGGGCCCTTATTTTACTCAGCAGTCTCCCGTGAGGCACCTTGTCAAAGGCCTTTTGGAAGTCAAGATAGATAACATCCATTGGCTCTCCTTGGTCTAACCTATTTGTTATCTCTTCAAAGAACTCTAACAGGTTTGTCAGGCACGACCTCCCCTTACTAAATCCATGCTGACTTGTCCTAATCCGACCCTGCACTTCCAAGAATTTAGAAATCTCATCCTTAACGATGGATTCTAGAATTTTGCCAACAACTGAGGTTAGGCTAATTGTACCGTCCGGGGAAGCTCAATGAGCCCTCAGATGCCCTGTCGCGTGGAACATGTGCCAGTGTGCAGGAGGACCGGCTACAGGCCCTCCACAATGATCTCTGCCATCCGGGGATCACTCGGCTCTTCCATTTTGTAAAGGCCCGGTATCTGCCCTACTCCATAGAAGATGTCCGGTCGATAACTCGAAGCTGCCAGGTATGTGCAGAGTGCAAGCCGCACTTCTACCGGCCTGACAGGGCACACCTCATTAAGGCCGGCACGGTAGCACAGTGGTTAGCACTGCTGCTTCACAGCTCCAGGGTCCTGGGTTCGATTCCCGGCTCGGGTCGCTGTCTGTGTGGAGTTTGCACATTCTCCTCGTGTCTGCGTGGGTTTCCTCCGGGTGCTCCGGTTTCCTCCCACAGTCCAAAGATGTGCGGGTTAGGTTGATTGGCCAGGTTAAAAAATTGCCCCTTAGTGTCCTGGGATGCGTAGGTTAGAGGGATTAGTGGGTAAAATATGTGGGGGTAGGGCCTGGGTGGGATTGTGGTCGGTGCAGACTCGATGGGCCGAATGGCCTCCTTCTGCACTGTAGGGATTCTATGATTCTTTCTATGATTTCTATGAAGGCCACTCGCCCTTTTGAACGACTGAGTGTCGATTTCAAGGGCCCCCTTCCTTCGACAGATCGGAATGTGTATTTCCTCAACGTGGTTGACGAGTACACCCGATTCCCCTTTGCCATCCCCTGTTCTGACATGTCTGCTGCCACGGTCATCAAAGCCCTGTGGAGTCTTTTTACCCTGTTCGGCTACCCCAGTTATATCCACAGTGATAGGGGTTCGTCGTTTATGAGCGACGACTTGAGGCAATACCTGCTCTCTAAAGGAATTGCCTCAAGTAGGACTACGAGTTACAACCCCAAGGGTAACGGGCAGGTCGAGAGAGAAAACGCTACAGTCTGGAAGGCTGTCTTACTGGTGTTAAGGTCGAGGGGTCTTCCAGTCTCCCGTTGGCAAGAGGTACTTTCTGATGCGCTCCATTCAATCCGGTCCCTCCTGTGTACGGCAACCAACGCTACCCCACATGAGCGGATGTTTACCTTCCCCAGGAAGTCTTCCTCTGGGACCTCACTGCCGTCTTGGTTGACGTACTCAGGACCTGTCCTCCTGCGGCGGCATGTTAGGGCCCGCAAGTCCGACCCTTTGGTTGAACAGGTCCATCTCCTCCACGCCAACCCTCAATATGCCTATGTGGCATATCCTGACGGGCGAGAGGACACGGTCTCTATCAGAGATCTGGCGCCTGCAAGGGACCTGGAAACCCCCGTCACTCCCGCACCCCTGGTTAGGATTCCTTTGCCCATTCTCTCCCCTCCTGACACGGCGCGGGCAGCATCGGGACCTCCACTTAATCCTCTTACTCCCGTGTACAGCTTGCCTGAGTCCAGGAGATTGTCGCCCACTCGAGGTCCACAGGTGCGTGAGGAACTAGGGGAGTCACTGGACACCACCTCGGAGAGAGGGTCGTCACCACGGTCACCAGAACCGGCACTGGAGCCAGTGCTGCGGAGGTCGCAGAGACGGTGCGGACCTCCGATACGACTGAACTTGTGAACATATGGACAGTTCGTATTGTCTCCTTACCCCACCGGCCTTTGTTTTTAAAGGAGGGTGAATGTGGTGAACCATAGATGGTTACCACTATGGGTACTTGTACGTATGTTACTCTTGTTACTGTTGGGGTTAGGGTTGGGGTGTTCCACCTGTTAGCATTGTTCTGTGGTACACTCCGTTTGGCTCCGCCTTCTTATAGGAGTATAAAGGTCATTGCTACTTCCTAGTGGCCCTTAGTCTGGGATAGTATTGTTAAGCAGTATGCTCTATTCTTGTTGCGAATAAAAGCCTTTATTCCCGGGTACGATCTAGCTTCCCGAGTGGATTAATCGCGCATCACATGGAACTCAGAAAGCCAAGTCAGATGGGCACTCTGCCACCTCTTTCCCAGCAGAATGTCTGGTTGAGGTGGTCTCTGCTGGGCAGGAAATTTTATGTCCAGGGACAGGGAGGAGACTGCCCTACTGGATCTGAAAGGCCTGGTCAAAGGTCACTGCCAGGTCAGGGAGCACGGGCTGGTGTCCACACATGCCTTCACAGAGGTGAAGTTGGCTCCAGTCTGGAGCTACATGAAATATTAACTCAATAACTGAGAATGGGTCTCAGTGAATTAGGCCAGCAAATAAAATGGAGGCACTGAAGACAAGGGGAGGATTCTTTTGAGTTGGTGTTTCTGATTACAGATCCTGAATAGGACAGTGAATCAGGACTCACTTGCTCTTCTGTGTTGCTTTGGTTGGTATTAAGGCCAGGTTAGTCAGGCTGTGGATTAGTTCAGCCATGAATGTGAGGTGGTTAGATGCCAGCAGAATGATTACATTTGGGTGGGCCTGACCTTACATGGCATACAAACATAGGAGTTAATAGCAGGAGTAGGCCATTCAGCCCCTCGAGCCTGCTCTGCCATTCAGTAAGATCATGGCTGATCTGATTGTAACCCCAACTCCACATTCCTGCTTAACCCCTGATAACCTTTCACCCCCATGCTTATCAAAACTCTATCTGGCTTTGCCTTAAAAACATTCTAAGTCTTCGCTCCCACTGCCTTTTGAGGAAGTGAGTTCCAGAGACTCACCGCCCTCTGAGAGAAACACTTTTTCCTCATCTCTGTCTTAAATGAGTGACCCCTTATTTTTAAACAGTGACCTCTAGTTCTAGATTCTCCCATAGAGGAAACATCCTCTCCACATCCACCAAGTCGATACCCCTCCGGATCTTGTATGTTTCAATCAAGCCAGCGGATACAGTCCAGTGGACACAGCCCAGCGGATACAAGCCCAGCAGATACACCCAGCGGATACAGCCCAGCTTATACAAGCCCAGCGGATACAAGCCCAGCGGATACAGCCCAGCGGATACAAGCCCAGCGGATACAGCCCAGCGGATACAAGCCCAGCAGATACAGCCCAGCGGATACAAGCCCAGCGAATACAGCCCAACGGATACAGCCCAGTGGATACAGCCCAGCGGATACAGCCCAGCGGATACAAGCCCAGAGGATACAAGCCCAGAGGATACAAGCCCAGAGGATACAAGCCCAGCAGATACAGCCCAGCGCATACGAGCCCAGTGGATACAGCCCAGCAGATACAAGCCCAGTAGATACAGCCCAGTGGATACAGCCCAGTGGATACAGCCCAGTGGATACAGCCCAGCGGATACAGCCCAGCGGATACAGCCCAGCAGATACAAGCCCAGTGGATACAGCCCAGCGGATACAGCCCAGCGGATACAGCCCAGCGGATACAGCCCAGCGGATACAGCCCAGCGGATACAGCCCAGCGGATACAAGTCCAGCAGATACAGCCCAGCGGATACAGCCCAACTTATACAAGCCCAGTGGATACAATCAAGCAGATACAAGCCCAGCAGATACAGCCCAGTGGATACAACCCAACGGATACAGCCCAGCGGATACAAGCCCAGCGGATACCAGTCCAGCGGATACAGCCCAGCGGATACAGCCCAGCTTATACAAGCCCAGCAGATACAAGCCCAGAGGATACATGCCCAGCAGATACAACCCAGCGGATACAGGCCCAGCGGATACAGGCCCAGCGGATACAGGCCCAGCGGATACTGCCCAGCAGATACAGCCCAGCTTATATAAGCCCAGTGGATACAAGCCCAGAGGATACAAGCCCAGAAGATACAAGCCCAGCAGATACAGCCCAGCGGATACGAGCCCAGTGGATACAGCCCAGCAGATACAGCCCAGCAGATACAGCCCAGCGGATACAGCCCAGCAGATACAAGCCCAGTGGATACAGCCCAGCGGACACAGCCCAGCGGATACTGCCCAGCGGATACAGCCCAGCGGATACAGCCCAGCGGATACAGCCCAGTGGATACAGCCCAGCAGATACAGCCCAGCAGATACAAGCCCAGTGGATACAGCCCAGCTGATACAGCCCAGCGGATACAGCCCAGTGGATACAGCCCAGCAGATACAACCAAACGGATACAGCCCAGTGAATACAGCCCAGCAGATACAAGCACAGCGGATACCAGTCCAGCAGATACAGCCCAGCGGATACAACCCAGCTTATACAAGCACAGCAGATACACGCCCAGAGGATACACGCCCAGCAGATACAACCCAGCGGATACAGGCCCAGCGGATACAGCCCAGCAGATACAGCCCAGCTTATATAAGCCCAGTGGATACAAGCCCAGAGGATACAAGCCCAGAGGATACAAGCCCAGCAGATACAGCCCAGCGGATACAGCCCAGCAGATACAAGCCCAGTGGATACGAGCCCAGTAGATACAGCCCAGTAGATACAGCCCAGCGGATACAGCCCAGCGGATACAGCCCAGTGGATACAGCCCAGTGGATACAGCCCAGCGGATACAGCCCAGCAGATACAAGCCCAGTGGATACAAGCCCAGCAGATACAGCCCAGTAGATACAGCCCAGCGGATACAGCCCAGTGGATACAGCCCAGCGGATACAGCCCAGTGGATACAGCCCAGCGGATACAAGCCCAGCAGATACAGCCCAGCGGATCCAGCCCAGTTTATACAAGCCCAGCGGATACAATCAAGCAGATATAAGCCCAGCAGATACAGCCCAGCGGATACAAGCCCAGCGAATACAACCCAACGGATACAGCCCAGTGAATACAGCCCAGCGAATACAAGCCCAGCGGATACCAGTCCAGCGGATACAGCCCAGTGGATACAGCCCAGCTTATACAAGCCCAGCAGATACAATCCCAGAGGATACAAGCCCAGCAGATACAGCCCAGCGGATACGAGCCCAGTGGATACAGCCCAGCAGATACAAGCCCAGTGGATACAGCCCAGTGGATACAGCCCAGCGGATACAGCCCAGCAGATACAGCCCAGCGGATACAACCCAGCGGATACAGCCCAGCGGATACAGCCCAGCTGATACAGCCCAGCGGACACAGCCCAGTGGATACAGCCCTGCGGATACAGCCCAGCAGATACAAGCCCAGTGGATACAGCCCAGCGGATACAGCCCAGCGGATACAGCCCAGTGGATACAGCCCAGCGGATATGGATAAACTGATCAATCTAGCCGGCAGTTTTGTATTCACATCTATCTGATTTCTCAATGTTTACACAAGCACTGCCCCAGACCAATGAGGAGCTGCACTTTACCCTTAGCTCAGTAACTTTCATTTCATTGGGTGATAGCAGAATAATCACCAATCACAGACGATTGTGAACTCTCCAACTGGAATCTGTCCAATATCCCAGGGTAAATCAGCTGGAAGTCTGGACAGAGTTCAGAGTTCAGAATTTGCTGTCTACCAAGGAGACGGCCATGATGGTGGCCATAATTGTAGTTGCGTTCCTTGTTGGTCAGAGTCTGGCAGAAGTCAAGAGGTCACGGGAGAAGGAACTTCGCAAACCTCTCCATCTCCAACTGACCTGCTCCTTTAAACCCTCGTTAAAGCTCAGAATCTTTACCAGTGTCTTCCTCACTGATTCCAACCTCTCTGACTTTGCTCAAATCTTCATTATTGACTTGAAGCTGTTGCCCAGTGAGCTGTTTCTCGATATAACAACGCAATTATAAATCCAGCTTATTAATTGAATATATTCCATTGTTCGGGAAACGTGGTGAAGGTGTACAGGTTATTCTTGGCCCACAAACTGATTCTTTAAAGCCGTGTTGTACACAGGTGTGGATTGGCCATTTCCTTGGTGTGTAACTTAATGCTGTGGATGTCGGCAGTAGCAGATGAGTCCATCCATCAGACTGGGGTGGAAAGTGAGAAACACCCAGACAACCAAAGTCAGATCCTCACAGGTAAATATCCACTCACACGATGGAACAATGTCTCATCTCTGCTCTGTTCACTGGGGCCTTTTTCTGTCCATCCAGAGATTGAACACTGGGAGAAAGCACGTTTCATTTCAAACACCAGGTGCTGGAAACATCCAACCCCCGTCTGCGGCTGGGATTCTCCAGTCCCGCTGCAGTGAATGGTTGTTTTGGGTGAGTGCCAAATTCTCCATTCTCGCTGGCAGAGGGCAGGTACTGCCCAGAAGGGAAAATCCTGTCCAGTGTCAATATCGTCAATTGGGGCATATACATCACGCGTTAGATGCAGAGTGTAGTCTGAGGGCCCGGCACTTAGAGGGTTAACGTGGGACTGAGTTCAGTAACACCCACATAGTGATGTGAGAGAGCACATGAACCAAACGCCTCACTGCGCCAGGGACCTGGGTTCGATTCCCTGGTTTGGGTCACTGTCTGTGCTGAGTCTGCACATTCTCCCCATGTCTGCGTGGGTTTCCTCCAGGTGCTCCGGTTTCCTCCCACAGTCCGAAAGATGTGCTGGTTAGGTGCATTGGCCACGCTAAATTCTTCCTCAGTGTACCCGAACAGGCGCCGGAATGTGGCGACAAGGTGATTTTCACACTAACTTCATTGCAGTGTTAATGTAAGCCTACTTGTGACACTAATGAATAAACTTTAAAAACCTGGGGTCAGTATGGTATTGAGATGTATATAGACCTAAGAATGGATACAACTCCTAGATTCAAATCGTACACGTATAAATGGTGTTAGGCATTAATAAAGATTTAAATTTAACCTACAGAAAATTGCAGAGTTTTCTTTAAGACAGACCATTCTGGAACCAACACTCGACCAACAAAAGTAAACCTCCCTCCACAATGTCCCCACCAAACACTCCCAGGACAGGTACAGCACGGGGTTAGATACAGAGTAAAGCTCCCTCTACACTGTCCCCATCAAACACTCCCAGGACAGGTACAGCACGGGGTTAGATACAGCGCTGGATAGGTCCCAAGAATATTAGTCTGTAATATATTCCGACATGCGGCTGCTACCCAAGGATTATTGGGGCAGCTGGCCTCAGGCGTGGTCATTGCTGATGGTGCAGGAAATGGACACCAGGTGGGACAGACAATCTACAATCAGGTCATCATTAAATGCAATCAATTTGTTGTGACAGTGTTTGATAACTCTGTGCACTAAGATCAGCTGAGCTTAGCTGATGTTGTCAGCAAGATTCAAGCGCTTCAAATGATTGAGCGGAAGTCATAAAGATCTGTAATCGAACTGAACTGTTGCCACATCAATGTTCAGAACAAACACAAAACCCTGATTGTCAACACCAAAGAAACCTTATTTAACATGGCGAGTGGTTAAAACTCCTCTTTGTGTTATCAGAACTTCAATGACAGGTGAATACTGTACCTCAGTGTTATACAGTGACAGACCTGTCCCCACCAGTACTGTACCTCAGTGTTACACAGTGACAGACCTGTACCCACCAGTACTGTACCCCAGTGTTACACAGTGACAGACCTGTACCCACCAGTACTGTACCCCAGTGTTACACAGTGACAGACCTGTACCCACCAGTACTGTACCCCAGTGTTATACAGTGACAGACCTGTCCCCACCAGTACTGTACCTCAGTGTTACACAGTGACAGACCTGTACCCACCAGTACTGTACCCCAGTGTTACACAGTGACAGACCTGTACCCACCAGTACTGTACCCCAGTGTTATACAGTGACAGACCTGTCCCCACCAGTACTGTACCTCAGTGTTACACAGTGACAGACTCATCCCCACCAGTACTGTACCCCAGTGTTATACAGTGACAGACTCATCCCCACCAGTACTGTACCCCAGTGTTATACAGTGACAAACCTGTCCCCACCAGTACTGTACCCCAGTGTTATACAGTGACAGACGCATCCCCACCAATACTGTACCCCATTGTTATACAAGGACAAACCTGTGCCCACCACAACTGTACCCCAGTTGTATACTGACAGACCCCGTACCCACCAGTACTGTATTCCAGTGTTATAGAGAGGCCGACCTGTACCCACCAGTACTGTACCCATGTTATACAGTGACAGACCTGTACCCACCGTTACTGTATCCCAGTGCTATACAGTGACAGATCTCTGATTTGACTTTGATTTGATTTATTATTGACACATGTATTGGTATACAGTGCAAAGCATTGTTTCTTGCGCACTATACAGACAAAGCATACTGTGCATAGGGAAGGAAAGGAAAGAGTTCAGAATGTAGTGTTATAGTCATAGTTAGGGTGTAGAGAAAGATCAACTTAATGCGAGGTAGGCCCATTCAGACGTCTGACAGCAGCAGGGAAGGAGCTGTTCTTGAGTTAGGTGGTACGTGTCCTCAGACTTTTGTATCTTTTTCCCGATGGAAGGTGGAAGAGAGTATGTCCGGGGTGTGTGAGGTCCTTGATTATGTTGGCTGCCTCTCCAAGTGTAGACAGGAGTCAATGGGTGGGTGGCTGGTTTGAGTGATGGGCTGGGCTTTGTTCATAACCCTTTGTAGTTCCTTGGGCAGAGCAGGAGCCATACCAAGCTATGATACAACTGGAAAGAATGCTTTCTATGGTGCAGCTGTAAAAGTTGGGGTACAGTACTGGTGGGTACAGGTCTGTCACTGTATAGCACTGGAGTAGTCATAGTGGACATGCCAAATTTCCTTAGTCTTCTGAGAAAGTATTGTCATTGGTGGGCTTTCTTAACGAGAGTGTTGGCATGGAGGGACCAGGACAGGTTGTTGGTGATCTGGACACCTAAAAACTTAAAGCTCTCGACCATTTCTACTTCATCCCCATTGATGTAGACAGGGGCATGTCCTCCACTACGCTTCCTGAAGTCAGTGACTATTTGTGTCCACCAGTACTGTACCCCCGTGTTATACAGTGACAGACCTGTACCCACCAGTACTTTATCCCAGTGTAATACAGTGACAGACACATCCCCACCAGTATGTACCCCAGTGTTATACAGTGACAGACCTATATCCATCAGTACTGTACCCCAGTGTTATACAGTGACTGACCTGAAGCCACCAGTACCGTACCCGTGCTATTTAGTGACAGACCTGTCCGCACCAGTACTGTACCCCAGTTTTATACAGTGACAGACCTGTATCCACCAGCACTGTACAACAACTGTAGAAAGCTGTTTGTCTTTGTAAATATCACTAAAGTGCCTGGGATCTCAGTTGACTGCCTTCAGCGTGATCCTAGTATCTGTGTGCTAAAAGTGGTGTCTTTGTTCTTTAGCTGCTGTGGACGGTGAATGTTTGTGCTCCACTGATGTCTGCCACATCTTCCAGACTGGTTATTACTTCCTGTACCCATTTAACATCGAGTACAGCCTGCTGGCCTCCGCAATGTTGTACGTGATGTGGAAGAATGTCGGAAGATGGATCGATGATATCGAACAACATGGAAAGCTGAGGTTTCACTTTCATGGCATTGTCCTTGGGCCAGTGCTGGGGCTTGCTGTGGTCTTCACTGGCCTGATCATCTTCATTAACTATGAGGTGGAAGTGAGAGATGGAGGAAGGAAGAGCAGCGCTCTAACTGCTTATTACATCTTTAACATAGTGGCTCTCACCCTGATGTCCATCAGCCCCCTGATTGGTTCCTTTGTCTACAGGTTGGAGAAAAGGAGCAGGAAGAGTGCCAAGAACCCAGTGCGGAGTCTGGATGTGGGGCTGCTGCTGGGAGCAGCTCTGGGCCAGTTTCTCATCTCATACTTCAGTGTTGTAGCGACAGTATCTGTACAATCCCCTGAGCTGCTGAATGTCCTGAGCCTCCTCTTCACCCTCCTCACAATCAGTCAACACATCCTGCAAAATGCCTTCATTGCTGAAGGTTTGTGTAGGCGACCGCTTGTGGAGGGATGTTCCCCAGGCCTCAGGAACTCCGTCAGTGTGGTTTTCACCAATATGAACAGCCCCCAGTGCCTCCCTGGGGCTGCCATCATGCACCACATCCAGAGCACCATTTCCCAAACTCACTCCACCCGCACCAGCGACATCAATGATCAAGAAACTGTTTCAAGCAATCTGGACAATATCCATGAAGATCAACTCCCTGCCTCAGCCAATAAACTCAGCTGCAAGCAAAGGATTCTGAAGGAGGTTACCTCATTTTTACTCTTGGCCAATGTTATTGTAAGTTTGATTTGATTTGATTTATTATTGTCACATGTATTGGTATACAGTGAGAAGTATTGTTTCTTGCACGTTATACAGACATACCGTTCATAGAGTACATAGGGGAGAGGGAAAGGAGAGGGTGCAGAATGTAGTGTTACAGTCATAGCTAGAGTGACGAGAAAGATCAACTTAATATAAGGTAGGTCCATTCAAAAGTCTGATGGCAGCAGGGAAGAAGCTGTTCTTGAGTCGGTTGGTATGTGTTCTCAAACTTTTGTATCTTTTTCCCAATGGAAGAAGGTGGAAGAGAGAATGTCCGGAGTGCATAGGGTCCTTGATTATGCTGTCTGCTTTTCCGAGGCAGCAGTAAGTGTAGACAGAGTCAATGGATGGGAGGCTGATTGGTGTGACGAACTGGGCTTCGTTCATGACTGTTTGTAGTTTCTTGTTTGAGATCATGGGCTGTTCATGCCCTCGAGAGAGCCAGTGAGATTGTTTTCTGGACTGTGGTCACTCTTGTGGAAGTGACCGTGGCTGATCATTTATGCACAGCAAGATCCCATAAACAGGCAATGAGATAAAAGCTCAGTTTATCTGATCTGGTTGGGGTACGGATGAAGCACATTATCCTGAAGGAACCTTTCCAAACTCTTTCAGGAATTGGGACTTCCTCCTCCTCAACATGGGGACTCAGGAGAAGGCCATTTGGCCCCTCACACCTGATCATGGTTAATCCATGCTTTAACTCCATTTTGCTCCATATCCATTGTTATTTTACCCAACAAGGATTCAGCACCCTGCCATTGAAATTGTCCAGTGACCCTCAGCAGCTTATTTAGAGGAGAGAAAGTTCCGGATTTCCACTCCTCAGCGTGAAGAGGTGTTTCCCCACATCACCCTGAATGACCTAGCTCTCATTTTAAATGTTCTGCCCATTTGTTCTGGACCCAGCACCAGATAGCCCGATTTATAATTCTTATCTTAAATGTTTCCATTTGTTGTTGGAGTAATGGGTTTATGAAATTAGGGCTCACCCTTCGCCTATGACCGAACTCGTTGCGAGTTGTGTTTCCCCGGAGTGTGTGGATCTACAATGTATTGTAACTAACAACCAAGCATCCAATCAGAGAAAGCTCACACCATTTGTACTGGTCACCCTTTGAACTGTTAATTGATGTGTCAGTGCTGTGCACAGCACTCTGTCCAGCAGTCCAACCACAGGGTGGGCCCATAGCAGCCTGGCGCAGGGGAGTGAGGAGTTAGGCTTAGGGTTAAGGGAGTGAGGCATAGATCAGACCCTTCAGCTTATTTGGAAAGGAATCTGAGAAATCTTCTCCCAAGCTGGAAGAGAATCATGCGGGGAGTCAATGCAGCTTCCACATCCCAATCTACATAGAATCATAGAATCTCTACAGTGCCATTCAGCCCATCGAGCCTGCACCAACAACAATCCCACCCAGGCCCTATCCCACAACCCCATGTATTTACCCCACTAGTCCCCTTGACACTAAGGGTCAATTTAGTATGGCTAATTATTAGCTTTTATTGGTAGAGGGATTGAGTTTCGGAGCCAGGAGGTCATGCTGCAACTGTACAAAACTCTGGTGCGGCCGCATTTGGAGTATTGCGTACAGTTCTGGTCGCCGCATTATAGGAAAGATGTGGAAGTGTTGGAAAGGGTGCAGAGGAGATTTACCAGGATGTTGCCTGGTATGGTGGGAAAATCGTATGAGGAAAGGCTGAGGGGCTTGAGGTTTTTTTCGTTAGAGAGAAGAAGGTTAAGAGGTGACTTAATAGAGGCATACAAGATGATCAGAGGATTAGATAGGGTGGATAGTGAGAGCCTTTTTCCTCGGATGGTGTTGGCTAGCACGAGGGGACATAGCTTTAAATTGAGGGGTGAGAGATATAGGACAGATGTTAGAGGTAGGTTCTTTACTCAGAGAGTAGTAAGGGCGTGGAATGCCCTGCCTGCAGCAGTGGTGGACTCGTCAACGTTGAGAGCGTTCAAGTGGTTATTGGATAAACATATGGATGATATTGGAATAGTGTAGATTAGAGGGGCTTTAGATTGGTACCACTGGTCGGCGCAACATCGAGGGCCGAAGGACCTGTACTGCGCTGTTATGTTCTATGTTCAACCTAACCTGGACTGTAGGAGGAAACTGGAGCACCCGGAGGAAACCCATGCAGAAATGAGAAGAACATACAAACTCCACACAAACTGTGACCCAAGCTGGGAATTGAACCCAGGTCCCTGGCGCTGTGAGGCAGCAGTGCTAACCACTGTGCCACTGTGCTGCCCTGGGCATGGAAGACGTGTGCAAGTTAGGGCCTATTTTGAGGGAATTGCTGCCAATCGTGTGATTCATTCTATGTGGCTGAGGTGTGAGGAACAATGAGCTCATGTTGGAATGTTTACGTCAGGAAGCTGCAAATATATTTTACTGAAATAGATCAACAGGAGAATTTCCTGAACTCAAATGAATCCAAAGCCTTGCTGCCAGCAATGCACAAGAATGCTCAGATTCAGTCAAGCATTCAGCCAGCCTTGGGAAGACAATTCCCTCCCAAACACTGATCCGTCATCAGCTTACCTTACCCCCAGCTACTGAGGCTGAACCAGACAGTTAGCAACTAGTAACTAGAGGCGGGTACAATTTTGTCTTTTAAAAAGCATTTAGACAGTTACATGGGTAAGATGGGTATAGAGGGATATGGGCCAAATGTGGGCAATTGGGGCTAGCTTAGTGATTAAAAAAAGGGCAGCGTGGACAAGTTGGGCCGAAGGGCCTGTTTCCATGCTGTAAACCTCTATGACTCTATGAGATCCGCCTCGGACTCCATATCCCATCCATCACCAAGACAGTTTTGTCCTTCTCTGTAACATTGTCAGTCTCTGACCGCGATCTCACTTCACCTTCTGCTGAAACTTTCATCTAAGCTTTTGTTACATCAAACTGCAAATTTCCGAGCCAGCCTCTCATTTCCACTTTCTGTAAACATCAGTTCATTCAAACTCTGTAATCGGCACCTTAACATTCATCAAGTCTCCAATTACCCAAATTACCCAAGTTCATTTGCTTGTATTGACTTCCGGTGTGACAAAAACTCACATTTAAAATTCTCTCCCTCCTTGGTCCCCCTTGTTCCTCCCTGTCTCTGTAACCTCCTGCATTCCTACACTCCTTCAAGATCTCTGCCCTCTTGAAGTGTTGCCCAATCCCCACTTCCTTCACCTCCCCATTGGCAGCCATTCCCTCAAACATCAGGATGGAGCTCTGTAATTCCCCAGCTAAACCTCTCAGTCTCTCCACCTCCCTCTCCTTCTTTAAGATCCTCCTTAAAATGGACACATTTATGGTCAATTACTCTAATACCTCCTAATGTGGCTCAGTGTTCGTCCGCGTCTGATAACACGGGATATCTTATGACATTAAAGGTGCTATATAAATGCAAGCTCTGAGCAAGGGAAAGAAACACGACAGTGGGCACTGTTACCTCTCTGTCTGCAAGAAATTCCATTAGGTTGATTGTTTCTCGATGGGTTAGTGGGTTAGAAAGCAGATTGAAAAGTGTCTTCATCTCGGGACTTACCTTTGACTTTGTTCCCTTTGACTAGGATTCTTTGGGAGGCAAGGGATGAGATTGCAGAGCCTTTGGC
The DNA here is from genome assembly GCF_964213995.1 of Mustelus asterias. Taxonomy (NCBI): domain Eukaryota; kingdom Metazoa; phylum Chordata; class Chondrichthyes; order Carcharhiniformes; family Triakidae; genus Mustelus; species Mustelus asterias. The sequence goes on along the minus strand of NC_135812.1, from coordinate 58,083,450 downwards.
TTTGATCTTTGGGTCCTCGCTGTCCACGGGGATGGTGCCAGAGGACTGGAGAGTGGCGAATGTTGTTCCTCTGTTTAAGAAAGGGAATAGAAATGACCCTGGTAATTATAAACCGGTTAGTCTTACTTCGGTGGTTGGTAAATTGATGGAAAAGGTCCTTAGAGATGGGATTTACGACCATTTAGAAAGATGCGGATCAATCCGGGATAGTCAGCACGGATTTGTGAAGGGCAAGTCGTGCCTCACAAATTTGATAGAATTTTTTGAGGAGGTAACTAAGTGTGTTGATGAAGGTAGGGCAGTTGATGTCATATACATGGATTTTAGTAAGGCGTTTGATAAGGTCCCCCATGGTCGGCTTATGATGAAAGTGAGGAGGTGTGGGATAGAGGGAAAGTTGGCCGATTGGATAGGTAACTGGCTGTCTGATAGAGGGTGGTGGTGGATGGAAAATTTTCGGATTGGAGGCAGGTTGCTAGCGGAGTGCCGCAGGGATCAGTGCTTGGTCCTCTGCTCTTTGTGATTTTTATTAATGACTTAGAGGAGGGGGCTGAAGGATGGATCAGTAAATTTGCTGACGACATCAAGATTGGTGGAGTAGTGGATGAGGTGGAGGGCTGTTGTAGGCTGCAAAGAGACATAGATAGGATGCAAAGCTGGGCTGAAAAATGGCAAATGGAGTTTAACCCTGATAAATGTGAGGTGATTCATTTTGGTAGGACTAATTTAAATGTGGATTACAGGGTCAAAGGTAGGGTTCTGAAGACTGTGGAGGAACAGAGAGATCTTGGGGTCCATATCCACAGATCTCTAAAGGTTGCCACTCAAGTGGATAGAGCTGTGAAGAAGGCCTATAGTGTGTTAGCTTTTATTAACAGGGGGTTGGAGTTTAAGAGCCGTGGGGTTATGCTGCAACTGTACAGGACCTTGGTGAGACCACATTTGGAATATTGTGTGCAGTTCTGGTCACCTCACTATAAGAAGGATGTGGAAGCGCTGGAAAGAGTGCAGAGGAGATTTACCAGGATGCTGCCTGGTTTGGAGGGTAGGTCTTATGAGGAAAGGTTGAGGGAGCTAGGGCTTATCTCTGGAGCGGAGGAGGCTGAGGGGAGACTTAATCGAGGTTTATAAAATGATGAAGGGGATAGATAGAGTGAATGTTCAAAGACTATTTCCTCGGGTGGATGGAGCTATTACAAGGGGGCATAACTATAGGGTTCGTGGTCGGAGATACAGGAAGGATATCAGAGGTAGGTTCTTTACGCAGAGAGTGGTTGGGGTGTGGAATGGACTGCCTGCAGTGATAGTGGAGTCAGACACTTTAGGAACATTTAAGCGGTTATTGGATAGGCACATGGAGCACACCAGGATGATAGGGAGTGGGATAGCTTGATCTTGGTTTCAGATAATGCTCGGCACAACATCGTGGGCCGAAGGGCTGTTCTGTGCTGTACTGTTCTATGTTCTATGTTCCCCTGAAGTTAAGAGAAGGTTTAAAATTCTGACTTTTCTTTCCTTAGTTCTGGGTCATGCCAGCTTTTGGAGCCCGACCCCATTTTGCTAATGGCCTTGAAGGAAAGTTTTATGGTTTCCGAATGTGGGCGGCAATTGTCAATGTTGGCCTTCCAATGGGAACCTTCTACAGAATGCACTCAGTGGCCTGCCTCCTGGAAGTTTACCTCACATCTTAAAAAGAATACAGGAGATTCAGCAAAGATGAGCTTCAGCTGAAAGTGAAAACTATCAAAAAACAGAAGACTTTGATCACTGCAGCACAGCATTTTGACAAACCTGGAGAACAGGATCTCTCTCTCTCTCTCTTTCCCTCTCTCCACTGGGACTACACCAAGGCAGCCTCTGATTTGGTTCACAGCCAGTCGCACACCTGGCCAAGACCAGAGAGATCATCATTAAGGCAATTAACTGAACTGGGCGGCCGGGGGGGGGGGGGGGGGGGGGGGGGGGGCATTACACGAGGGCTATCAGCCAGGACTCTGCTCCTGAACACAGTGTGTGGGTGTGTCTGTGTGGGTGTGTCTGTGTGAGGGTGTGAGAGTGTGGGTGTCAGATGAGGACAGGATTAGGGACGCCAACTGTAATTAAATGTAATCCTGGAGGTTTCATCATTCCACACCCCCCCCCCCTCCCCCACCCCCACCTGCTGCCACCATTAATCCACCCTGGTGACACGCTGCCTCCCTGCACCAATTGGAAAGCACAAAGACTCAACACCCAAGTGCTACCCAAATAGCCAAAAGACAACCTTTTTTCCCATTTGTTATATTTTTACATCCAACAAAGAGAAATGTGCAATGATTCTGACAAAAATAAATCATTCTTAATGTCCCAAAGAGTTTTCACCAGGATTGGCGTCCTGAAAGACTGATCTTCAATTCTGGGGGACTCCAGGCCAATCCACCCCCATCTCCATCCCCACTCCCCAACTCCCAAACCCCCCCCCCCCCACTCCCACATCCCCACCCTCCCACCCCCCCCACTCCCACCCCCACCTTCCCCCCTCGCCATGTCCCAGGAACACAGAACAAGATGTTGCAGAATGCCACTCCACAACTGGCTGGAATGAATCCCTGTCTCCAACACACAGAGAGATGAGGGGGGAGATTTCAGATGGACAGCGCTGCCTGTTGGTCCTTTTTTGATTAGTCTGTATATCTCAAAAAATTTAAACAATGCACAGTGTGCCCCCATCACCCACTTGGGCAGCAAGGTGGCACAGTGGTTAGCATTGCTGCCTCACAGCACCAGGGACCTGGGTTCAATTCCCAGCTTGGGTCACTGTGTGGAGTTTGCACGTTCTCCCTGTGTCTGATTGGGTTTCCTCCGGGTGCTCCGGTTTCCTCGCACAATCCAAAGATGTGCGAGTTAGGTTGATCAGGCATGCTAAATTGCCCCTTAGTGTCAGGGGCCTAGCTAGGGTAAATGCATGGGGTTACAGGGATAGGGCCTGGGTGGGATTGTTGTCACTGCAGACTCGATGGGCCGAATGGCCTCTTCCACTCTGTAGGGATTCTATGATTCTATGAATCCAGCAACTTCTGACTTCAATACATAATGTAGGTGAAAACATCAAATTGTAAATTCTAAAGAAATTAACTTCAGCGCTATGAGAGTCTATCAAATATTCCAAAGTGATTTTAATTGTAACAAGAAATTTCTTTTTGGGAATAAAACTTTTTGTTAGAATGTTATCTTGCAATGACTGTGTGCAGTTCAGTGTGTGTCAGGGTTTGCTTTATAAACCTCACTGACTGCTCCCCATGAACACCCAGCACTCAATGTCCTGGTACACGCAGCAAGCATTAAACATTCCACAAAGCCTCTCAGGTCCTGCTTTGCTGCTGTAAATATTTCCTGAACCCCCTATCCCCAGTATCTGGTGACATAAGGTGTGTAACACTAAGTAAGATGCTCTTTCAGAGAGCCAGTGCAGACTTGATGGGCCGAATGGTCTCCTTCTGCACTGTATGGATTCTACGAGAGTCTATACCAACTGAATGAAATCTCTAAACAGCAGCTAAAATAAATGCAAGACAAACTTCCCAAGCATTTCATTAAAGAGAAAGAGCTGCCAATGACACACAAGGGACGGGATTTTACAGACTCGCTTGAGCAAGACTGGAAATTCCCACCCACGGTTAACGGACTTTTCCACTGTCCGCCCCTTGCCTGCTCCGATTCCATGGTGGGCGGAGCGGTAGGATTCCAGCAATTGAATTTTACTGATAATTCACAGCAACTGGACTCACAACAGTGTGTGTCAGCCGTGGGTGTGATAGCACACTTCCCTCACAATCACAGGGTTCTAGGTTCATTCATAGAATCCCTACAGTGCAGAAGGCCATTTGGCCCATCGAGCCTGCATTGACAACAATCCCACCCAGCCCCTAACCACCAGCCAATATTTATCACTCAATCACAGAAGGCAGATTATTAGACCATTTTCACATTGCTGTTGGTGCGGTCTACTGGGTGTAAATCGGCTAACACGTTTTCAAAGGTTACAACAGTGAACGTACTTCAACATAAGAACTAGGAGCAGGAATAGAGGCCATTCAACCCCTCGAACCTGCTCTGCCATTCAATAAGATCATGGCTGATCTCATCTCAGTCTCAACTCCACTTTCCTGCCCTTCTCCATAACCCTCCAACCCATTACTCATTAAACATCAGTCCACCTCTTTATTGGCCATAATATCTCTCTCTCATTGGCCATAAATCACTTGGAAAGACTCGGTAGCTGTGAAAAGCTCTATATAAATGCAAGTCTTTCTTTACAACTGCAAAAACATTAACTGTTCGGGTCAAAGTTTGGTGGCATAGTTTTAGAATTCAGCTTATGCTGTGTACAGTATGTACCTGCAAGAGAACTTGCGATATTGCCCCATGCAGCTATTTGCTGTGCCGTATCTGGAGATAAATTAAATGATTTTATTATCCCTCCTTTCAATTGGACACAGATATTAAAAGTTAATTTGCAAACAAAAACTCCAGCTAATAATTTTCAAACTGTTCTGATCAATCCCACAAGGCCATACCCGACACACAGAGATTTTATTCATGTTTTGCATGAGATTGTTAATCAATGTGCACCACAAAGAAGAGTTCAAAAGAACCTTAAAAAAGAGAGTTCAGGAGGGCGTGAATCCCAGACTCAGCATTCCCCAAATGGAGACCATTTAACCTCCCGAGAAAACTGAGAGAAATCCAGAGAAACATTCTTATTAAGTTGAAGATTTAAACCACAGAAATGCTTGTTATTGGCTAATAGGTACAAACATTGAAAAACAGGATTCTAGGATGTTTCCGTCTCTCATTTCTATACATTTATTACAATCAAAACGTTCAATTTTTCACCAAATACTTTCAAGTCTTCGTTATTTTCCATGGACCAACACCCCCACACATTTCCCCCCCCCCCACACACACCCCCAAACCCCCACACACACACCCCCACACATTCCCCCCCCCACACACACTCTCACACACCCCCAAACCACCACACACACCCACACACACACCCCCACACACCCCCAAGCCCCCACACACACCCAAGCCCCCACACACATACCCACACACACACCCCCAAGCCCCCACACACACCTCCACACACCCCCAAGCCCCCACACACACATTCCCAAGCCCCCACACACACACACTCCCAAGCCCCCACACACACACACCCCCAAGCCCCCACACATACACCCCGCACACCACCCCGCACACACACACGCACACACACACAGTGTAGAGGGAGGTTTACTCAGCATCTAACCCCGGGTTGTACCTGTCCTGGGAGTGGTTGATTGGGAAACAGTGTAGAGGGAGCTCTATTTTGTATCTAACCCCGTGCTGTACCTGCCCTGGGAGTGTGTGATGGGGACAGTGTAGAGGGAGCTTTACTCTGTATCTAACCCCGTGCTGTACCTGCCCTGGGAGTGTTTGATGGGGACAGTGTAGAGGGAGCTTTACTCTGTATCTAACCCCATGATGTACCTATCCAGGGAGTGTTTGATGGGGACAATGTAGAGGGAACTTTACTCAGCATCTAACCCCGGGTTGTACCTGTCCTGGGAGTGTTTGATTGGGAAAGTGTAGAGGGAGCTCTATTTTGTATCTAACCCTGTGCTGTACTTGTCCTGGGAGTGTGTGATGAGGACAGTGTAGAGGGAACTTTACTCTGTATCTCACCCCATCCTGTACCTGTCCTGGGAGTGTTTGATGGGGACGGTGTAGAGGGAGCTTTACTCTGTATCTAACCCCATGCTGTACCTCTCCTGGGATGTTTGATGGGGGCCGTGTAAAGGGAGCTTTACTCTGTATCTGACCCCGTGCTGTACCTATTCTGGAAATGTTTGATGGGGACAGTGTAGAGGGAGCTTTACTCTGTAGCTAACTCCGTGCTGTACCTGTGCTGTGAGTGTTTGATGGGGACAGTGTAGAGGGAGCTTTACTCTGTATCTAACCCACGACTTGCCTGGTCTTGCAAAATCTCACTAACTGTCCTGTCTGGAGACAATACACATCTCTTTAACCTGTGCTTAACCCTCTCTCCACTCGCATTGTCTGCACCTGTAAAAACTCACATTCCAACCATTATCTTGTAATTGAGTTTGTGTCTATATATGTCCTGTTTGTGAAACAAATCCTGCACTCACCTGATGAAGGAGTGGCGCTCTGAAAGCTTGTGCTACCAAATAAACCTGTTGGACTTTAACCTGCTGTTGTGAGGCTACTTATGGTGGGGAGTGGGAGTTAATTTTTGGAATAGGATTTAACTCAGCTCAGCAGGAATTCCCCCACGATTGTTATCCATCCAGTGGTAGACAGAAAATTTACCGCAATCATTCCTTTTCCCACAGGTAGGTTGGCAAAGCAATTCTCAAGAGGAAATCCAATGGAATGAAACAATCTCACTCTGGATCCTGAACCTATAGAATTCCCTAACCTTGTTTTCTTTGAAATCAACACTTGAACCTTGTAGAACCATGAGCTTTAGATTGACTGGAAGATCTGCATTGCTTTCCTTAGACATGGAAGGTGAAGAGAAGATTTAATTGAGGAGTTTCAATGGGGTTTCTAAAGTACATAGGGAGAAATTGTTTTCACTGGAATATTGTGTATAGTTCTAGGTCCTTGCCTTAGAAAGGATACATTGGCTTTGGTAGATTTACTTTTCATGGTTCATGGGATATGAGTGCTACTAGCAAGGGCAATGTTTTTTGACCATCTCTAATTGCCCTTGAGAAGTTGCCTTTTGAATCCCTGCAGTCCCTGTGGTATAAGTACTTCCATAGTGCTGATAGGGGAGAGAATTACTCGCCTTTGACCTGTTCCTCCTTTTTTTTATAGTCATGGTTTTTATATGGCTAGTCCAGTTCAGTTTCTGGTCAATGGTTATCCCCAAGATGTTGATTGAGAGGGATTCAATGATGGTAACATAATTGAAGTTCAAGGCTCAATGGTTGTTGGAGATGGTCATTGCCTGGCATTTGTGTGGCGTGAATGTTACCTGCCACTTGTCAGCCCAAGCCTGGATATTGTCTAAGGCTTGCTGCATTTGGACATGGACTGTTTCAGTATCTGAGGAGTCATGAATGATACTGAACATTGTGCAGTCATCAGCGAACATCCCCACTTCTGACCTTATGCTGGAGGGAAGGTCATTGATGAAGCAGCTGAAGGTGGCTGGGCCTAGAACACTACCCTGAGGAACTCCTGCAGAGATGTCCTGGAGCTGAGATGATTGATGTCCAATACCAAACCATCTTCCTTTGTGTTAATTTGGAGAGTTTTGCCCCAGTTGTGCTAAGGCTACTTGATACCAAACTCGGTCAAATGCTGCCTTGTTGCCAAGGGCAGTCACTGTCACTTCTCCTCCAGAACTCAGCTCCTTTGCCATTATTAGCCCAAGCCTGGAATGATAACTGGAGCCAAGTGGCATCAGGGTGCAGGTGATATTGGGGACACCTTCCGTCATTTTGCTGATGATTTAGAGTAGTCTGTGGACATCAGAAGCACATGATGCTGATTTAATGATAATGTAACACCACATGATTGAGTAACAGCGATCTGGAGGCAGGAGGAGTTCCAAATATCCAGAGTTTCCAATATGTACGCAATAACTTTAAATAAAGAGTAATGGTTTTAACAGACCTCAGTCTCCTGCAGCTTACTTCAGGAGAATAGATAGACTCCAAAGAACGCCAATTAGACTCTGAACACACACAATCACAGAATGATGGGCAGTAGTTAGCTGGATTCAATTTGTTCTGGATAAAATAGGGATGGGCAATTTTCCACATTGCCAGGTGGATGTTGGTGGGCAGCTTGGCTAGGGGCTGCGGATAGTTCCGGAGCACACGTTTTCAGCCCCTCAGCCAGAATATTGTGGGGGTCCAGCACATCCGGGCATTTCTGAGATCACACGAAGTGAATGAAATTGGCTGAAGACTGACATTGGTGATGATGGGGGCCTCAGGAGGACATGGTGGATCATCCAGTCAGCACTGCTGGCTGGCAGCAGAGTAAGATAGAGAATTACAGACTGCAAAGGAGGGGGGGTTTCCACAAACTAGAGCTGTGCACGCTGGTGGAACTTAAAGGGTGTTTTGATTGAGGTTTCTGGATTTTGGAAAGAATTAACAGGGCAGATTGAAAGAAGCTATTTCTATTGGTTGGGGAGCCCAGGACGTGGAGACAAAGTTACCATCAGAGCCAGGATATTCAGGGGGACATAAAAAAGATGCTAGCTCAATAAATCATTTTAAACCTGCAATATTTTGCCAATATTCCCAGAATGAAAAAACAGTTCAGACCAATAATCCTATTTCCCCCTTTAAGCGATGTTCCATTTTAAAGTATACAAGACCAATTCAGACCGCTATTTTAATGTTTTTTCTTTCTGGGAGGCAAGGCAGGTGGTTGAAGTAAAAATACAGATTAGCTGTAATCTGACTGAATGGACAGGAACAGGTTTTTCAGTAGAAACATTTAGGTGAATTACTCAGTGTTTTAGATGTTGACTCTCGTCAGGAGATTAACCACCCGTCTATGGTACCTGTGTCCAGGAGCCAAGGCTAATTAGCAGCCAACCCATAAAACACAAAACTGTGCGAAACTCTGCAATCACTGCATCAGTTTGGGCTGAGTGCAGTTTATTGTGATATGACTGGCTTGATTATTTACAGTGTGTAATCACTCTAAAAGCCCGATTACTTTCCACATTTTACAACACGGTTGTAATGGAAGGAAGGGGTGTGGGGTTTGATGGTGTCACAGTAGCGATAGTGGGGAATATCTCAGTGTTCTGGAGGTTCCCGGTTGGTGCTGAGAAAACGACAGTGAGCTTTGTTAATCCAGACTTTCCATGTTGTGGCAGGTAATTTTTTTTAACCTTTTGGTACTGTATTTCCAATCAAAAATCCAATTTGGCCCAATCAGAGTCCCTACAGGAGAGACATTACAGATCCAAGTGGACGAGACAGGTCCCACTCTTCCTGTCCTGGGCTCGATCTACATGATCCAAGCTGACAGGATGAGGCATTACACCCCCAACTGGGCTTGATCTGCGCTTTGCCTTAGGGCAGATAGAAAGAAGCTATTTCTATTGGTTGGGGAGCCCAGGACGTGGAGACAAAGTTACCATCAGAGCCAGGATATTCAGGGGGACATAAAAAAGACAGTCGATGCTAGCTCAATAAATCATTTTAAACCTGCAATATTTTGGCCATAGACGGGTGGTTAATCTCCTGACGAGAGTCAACATCTAAAACACTGAGTAATTCACCTAAATGTTTCTACTGAAAAACCCTAAAGCCTGTTCCTGCCCATTCAGTCAGATTACAGCTAATCTGTATTTTTACTTCAACCACCTGCCTTGCCTCCCGGAAAGAAAAGGCCCTGATGGTGTTTTAAACAATTGCTTGAAGTGAAGCCTCAGCGTAACCTCATCGACTTGTATCAAATGCAGGATCAGCAAACTACACTTGATCTTAGCCAAAAGGCCGAGAAGCATTGTGACAGGTAATTGCGATTTCATTATCTGATTGACTCAATGACACTCCTTTTGTCTGCGCAGAGTTAAGGTGCATTTAATCGCCACTCAACACCTGCGGGAGTTGCATTTACAATCGGCCACGACCGGTAGGAGCTGTGATTTGGATCTATTAGGGCAAATGAATTTGACTTTGTAATAAATGTCAACTCCCTCCATAGGCACAGGATGGAAGCTGTGTACATGCTCAGTGTTGTGATGTGTACTTTACCAGGGGTAAGGGTTGTCAGTGCACTTTAGGTCTATTTTTGTATTTGATGAGATTGTTCCCCAGTCAGAACCCACTGGAAATAATTCATTCATCATTGGCAGCACTTTGAGAGTTGTGGAATTTTAATTCTCTGCTCTTCTTATCGACAGCTGGGTCTCCAATTCACTAGGTTTATTCTGACATGGAATCCGGATCTAATGCAGTCAGTGTGAAGGGCCTTGGTCCTCGGCACAGGTTAGAGAGTGGCAGCTATATGCCAGGCTGGCTTTCAGAAGGGTGATGTGGAGATGTCAGCGTTGGACTGGGGTAAACACAGTAAGAAGTTTAACAACACCAGGTTAAAGTCCAACAGGTTTATTTGGTAGCAAAAGCCACACTTTCAGAAGGGTGCCAATTGTCCAATGAAGGGTGCTGAGGTGATTGGCATTGGACACGGGAAAATTCCAGAATTCTCACTTTCGCCTCTGGGCTGAATGTCGCTGATGGGGATTGATGGATTGTTGTTCTGGGAGCTGCCCAGGGATTTGGAGCATTGGGGAATTGGGGTTAAGATACAAATCATCCATAATTTAGTTGGGGGACAGTTTGAGGGATATTCACATTTTTATTCTCTCTCTCCTATTCTTCCTTGGTAGCATGCTCCTTAAAGGGCAAACTCTTGGAGGGTCATTGGCCAATCAGGCCAGAGCGCACAAATCCTGGAGTTGAGGGCGGGATTTTCCAGTTCGGAGTCTGGAGTGGTGGAGTACGGTCACTTCGATCTCCCTCTCTGTAAATAGTTACTTACCTTAATAAACCATTCATTGGTTAGTCTACTTGGTGTTCACAGTCTTTGCAAGATCTTACACTCCCCTTCCTTCCTCCCTCCTGCCCTTCCTTATTCTCCCTCCCTCCCGCCTCACTCATTCTCTCGCTCTCCCTCCTATTCTCCCCATTCCAACGATGGCCACCCAGTGATGGGGGTGGGATCGCTGACTAATGTTGCCCCTTGGCTCAGAGACACCGCCATCCGCATCAGGACAGATTGTAGAAGCTTGGCTCGTATGTCCCTGTGTGACACAGACTGCAGAGTGACCTGATCAACATGCTTATACTGTTCAAAGTGGTTCAATCGAGTGGAGGCAGTGACACTATTTCCTTTGCTGTGGGAGTTCAGGAGGAGGGAGTAGAAGCTTTAAAATTAGGGCTGGACCAGGTGGGGGTGATGTCAGGACACGTCTCTTCACACAAATGGAGTGGAAATCTCTGGAACTCACCTCCCCTAGAAAGCCGATAGTGCTGGGGGCACAATTGGTGTTTTCAAGACTGAATTTGATGGATTTTATTTGGAATAGCCTCTTACTGCTTCTGTTTCTGATGTTTCCAAAAGGAGGGTAAATTGAGTTACCCAGGCCCTCTCCCTGTAACCCTATGTATTTACCCTGTTAATCTCCATGACACGAAGGGTCAATTTAGCATGGCCAATCAACCTAAACACAAATTTGGAGTGTGGGAGGAAACCTGGAGGAAACCCACACAGACACAGGCAGAACGTGTAAACTCCACATAGACAGTGACCTGAGGCTGGAATCGAACCCGGGTCCCTGGCATTGTAAGGCAGCAGTGCTAACCACTGTGCCGCCCACAGAATGGAGAAAGGGGCTTGATGGGCTGAATGGCCTCCTCCTGTTCCGAGGCCCCTATGACTCAGAACAGCCCAGCAATCAAGGCTGGGGAACTGTAGCTGCTGATGTGAGGGTGGAGAGAATGATTCAATCTCCGACTGTGTGTCCAGTAGGAATGTGACTAGTCTCTGTTTCCCTTAGTATTTTACAGGTGCTTCATCGCTGCTTGACCTTTGCTCTTTGTCACTCTCCAATGACAGCAGCAGAGCTCTGATCTCCGAGAGTTCAGAATATGGCGGAGAGAGAGGAAGCAGGGACAGCTGCCAATGGGGTTGAGGTAAATCTGCCTCCGAAACAGGTTTTGCAGAAGTTGCAGAGTGAGCCTGAACGGGAGACAGCTCCCCAGAGTCCAACAACATCGGAGAAAAGTGGCAAACTCCTGTCTGGGCTCCTGGCCATCAACATCATATTTCTAGGAGCTGCTTTCATCCTGAGTGGCATCTTCAACCAGGCTTCTGTGCCAGGAAGCAGTGTCCTGATTCTCCTAATGGTCCTCAGTGCCCTGGCTGTGGGCTGGATGTTGTTTCATGAATTTGCTGCCCACTCAGTCCCTCACCAAGACCTCCATGCTGGTGCCATCTGGCTAAGGGGTGAGTGAAGAGGTTTTACCTGTCAAATTTTAGCAGTTTAAAATTCAGAGATCTGGTTTGGTCCAGGGTTGTTCAAGGACCTTCCGTTGAGGAGGTGGTGGACCTCAGTGGAGGAGGGAGAGACGGGAGGAATAGCAAGGAACAGAGGTATGGGAAGGAATACCTGGTGAGGAAGATCACAAAGCTGTCAGTATTTCTTCGCCCAGAAGTGAGTAAAGGGAAGTTTCCGGCAAGTTCAGCGAGAGTGGTGGGATTATTATTTCAACGTTCCCATTCCCTGCTGTGCCTAGCTGAACGTTTGATGCTCATGCAGTGAAACCCATCTCCATAAATATCTCCAAAGATTTAGCCAGTGTCTAAGTCCATGAGGAACACAGGGGCTAGGATTCTCTGACCTCACCCGTGGCTGGGATTCTCCGGTCCCACTGCAGGGAATGAAGTTTTGGCTGAGCGTCAAATTCTCCGTCCTCGCTGGCAGCGGTGGCAGGGCAAACGAGATCGGAGAATTCCGACCAGGATCGCCAACACATTCCTAAAACTTTCAACATTTGACCCAACAATTGTCCCACCCCTTTAACCCACCCCCATATCAGTGACCGACATCCCCCACCCCCCATAATGCCCTCCCACAACACCCACCCCCACAACACTCCCCCCACAACACCCTCCCCACAACACGCACCCCCACAACATCCCCCCACAACACGCACGCCCACATCCCTCACAACACGCAACATCCCCCTGCCCACAACACTCCCCCCAAAACCCCCCCCACATCCCCCACAACACACCCCCCACACACAACACCCCCCCGCCCACAACACTCCCCCCACAACTCCCACCCAAAGCCCCCGACAATACCCCCCACAACTCCCCCCCACAACACCCACCACAACACCCACCCCAACAACATCCCCCCCAACCCATCCCCCCACAACACCCACCCCAGAACACCCCCCACAACACCCACCCCCACAATACCCACCCCAACACCCCGCCTACAACACCCACCCCACAATACCCACCCCACAACACCCCCCCCACAACACCCACCCCAACGCCCCCCCACAACACCCATCCCAATGCTCCCCCAACACCCCCCCACAACACACCCCTCACCACCTACCCCACAACCCCCCCCCACACAACATCCACCGCCACAACACTCTCCGCCACAACACTCACCCCCACAATACCCACCCCCACAACACCCCCTCACAACACCCACTCCCACAATGCCCACCCATAATACCCACCCCCACAACACCCTCCCCCACAACACCCTCCCCCACAGCACCCCCCCACAACACCCTCCCCCACAACACCCTCCCCCACAACACCCTCCCCCACAACACCTCCTCACAACACCCACTCCCACAATGCCCACCCATAATACCCTCCCCCACAACACTCTCCCCCACAACACCCTCCCCCACAGCACCCCCCCACAACACCCTCCCCCACAACACCCTCCCCCACAACACCCCCCCACAACACCTCCTCACAACACCCACCCCCACAACACCCACCCCCACAATGCCCACCCCCACAATGCCCACCCCCACAATGCCCACCCAAACCCCCAACACCAACTGATAATTGAGCAGTATCTCCTTTATCTGATTGGCTGTTTCTTGACCAATAGCCAAACAGCCTTCTGGTCTATATTTTGATACTGAATAAAATGTTAAAGAGACTTTTCCTTTTTTGTGTATTTATCATTTTTCTCCTGATTACTGGGAGCTATGACAGGGAATCTATCATTTAAGTTTTTAAGTTTATTTATTATTGTCACAAGTGAAGTTACTGTGAAAATCCCCAGGTCTCCACACTCCGGCACCTGTTTGAGTACACGGAGGGAGAATTTAGCATAGCCAATGCACCTAACCTGCACATCTTTCAGGCTGTGGGAGGAAACCGGAGCACCCAAAGGAAACCCATGCAGACACGGGGAGAATGTGCAGACTCCACAAAGATAGTGACCCAAGCTAAGAATCAACCTGGGTCCCTGGCGCTGTGAGGAGTGCTAACCACTGTGTCACCATGCCACCCAAATTTCTGAGCTCCTGGACAATTCTGGAAGGTTGGCAACACAAACATGCCAAAAGCTGTGACCTCTGACCCAGGTGGTGACCTCGTACACCTGAGAAATCTGCGATTTTAATCTACAGTAGCAGTCCCTGTGTGAGCCATGGCTCCGTTGGCACCATGTCCAGCTCTGACTCGCAATGTTCTCAGTTCACTTCCCACTCCAGGGCTTAATCACAAGTTCAAGGCTGACACTCCACTGCAGTACTAAGGGAGTGCTGCATGGTTGGAGTTGTCTGACATCTCATCTGCTGGGCTGAGATGTCAGACCAAGGTCCCATTGGCCTGTTCAGGTGAATAGAAAACAGGAACAGGAGTAGGCCATTCGGCCCTTTGAGCCTGTTCCGCCATTCATTATGATCGCGGCTGCTCATCCAGCTCAGTAGCCTGATCCTGCCTTTCCCCCCACCGTGTCCTTTAATCCCTATAGGTACTGTCAATCTCAAATGTTATCTTGCTCTGGTTTCAGGGGCAGTGTTGCTGTTTGGAATCTGCAGCGTTGTGCTTGATGTTTTCAAGATTGGATACTTCTTTCAGAAGAGCGATGGTTTTGGAACAGTGAAGGTTGTCTATCCCATTGTGGAAGCTGTCTTCATAAGTGTACAGGTCAGCATCTTCTCAGTAACCATTGCTTACAGCTCACAGCAGAATCTCCCCGCAATACGTAAACCAGACAGAGTCAAATCCTTTTCTTATTTGTCAAAGAATATTTTTGTAATCATCTACATACATTATAAATAGACAACTGGGAGGTTACATTGTCCAAAGCAAAATGCATTGTTTGGTGATTGACTTTCTGGTGGCCTGTGTTTGATTCATGAACTGAGAGGATATGTTACTATTAGGTTGGATGAATTGAATGATTTTTTAAAAAAATTCACTCCTGGGATGTGGCAAAGTCCATCACTAATTGCCCTTGGGAAGGTGATGGTGAGCTGCCTTCTTGAACCACTGCAGTTGATATGATGTAGATACATCCACAGTGCTATTACGGAGGGAGTTCCAGGATTTTGACCCAGCGCCAGTGAAGGAACGCCAATACATTTCCAAGTCAGGATGGTGAGTTACTTGGGAGGAACTTCCAGGCAGTGTTCTCATGCACCTGCTGCCCTTCTTGTAGCTGGTAGGCACAGTAAGTAGTCTCACAACACCAGATTAAAGTCCAACAGGTTTATTTGGTAGCACGAGGTTCCGGAGCACTGCTCCTTCATCAGGTGAGTGAAGAGTGTTCACAAACAGGGCATATATAGACACAAACTCAATTACAAGATAATGGTTGGAATGCGAGTCTTAACAGGTAGTCAAGTCTTTACAGGTACAGACAATGTGGGTGGAGAGGGAATTAAGCCAGGACAGTTAGTGAGATTTTGCAAGCCCAGGCAAGTCGTGGGGGTTACAGATAGTATGACATGAACCCAAGATCCCGATTGAGGCCGTCCTCATGTGTACAGAACTTGGCTATCAGTTTCTGCTCAGCAATTCTGTGTTGTCGTGTGTCGTGAAGGCCGCCTTGGAGAATTTATAATCAGTCTCTAACTGCTTCATTCTTCCTACCAAAATGTATTACCTCACATGTATCTGTGCTGAAATTGATTCGCCAATCACATGCCTATTCTACAGGTTTATCGATGTCTTGTTGACTTTAACCTGATCCTCCTCTGTATTCACTCCCTCCAATTTAGTGCAAGTTTTGACATTGGGACCTGGCAGTTACCATGGTGACTTGATGTTATCCTTAGCTGATCTCCTCCAGTGAGAGGACAGGGATCGGAATCGAGGCTGGGAAATATTGTCTGCTTTATTTTAAACCGGAACACTGGGAATAACAGCAGCAGCTGAGTGTGGTGAACCATAGATGGTTACCACTATGGATACTGAACCATAGATGGTTAGCACTATGGGTACTTGTAGATATGTTACTGTTGTCACTGTTGGGGTTAGGGTTGGGGTGTTCTACCTGTTGATATTGTTCTGTGGTACACTCCAGTTGGCTCCGCCTACCTGTAGTAGTATAAAGGTCACTGCACTGCCTGGTGACCCTTTAGTCTGGGATTGTATTGTTATATGGTGTGCTCCATTCTTGTTACTAATAAAAGCCTTTATTTCCCGGGTACGATCAACCTCCCGAGTGATTTAATCGCGCATCAATTTTATTAGTAACAATTTTGGTTAACAAAAAAAAACCATGGAGCAACTGTTAAAACCCGATCGACTGACCTTAGATCCGCGTGCAGCTGGAGCGTCGAACACTTTCGACCATTGGTTGAAGTGTTTTCAAGACTATATCGAGGCCTCAACAGCCATTCAAAACGACGCCGATAGACTGCGGGTTCTCCACGCAAGGGTAAGCGACACTGTATATTCAACAATCCGCGATGCCCAAGACTACACAGGGGCCATCGAACTACTTAAGAAACTGTACAACAAACCGCCAAACGAGATTCATGCTCGACACCTTCTAGCCACTCGACGGCGGCAACCCGGTGAAACGACGGGACAGTACCTGTGCGAACTTCAGCAGCTAGCCAGAGCCTGCAATTGCAAGCCAGTGTCGGCGACCCAGTATACTAATGATTTGATCCGAGATGCGTTCGTGGCGGGAATCGGCTCATCCTATGTTCGCCTGCGGCTGCTAGAGCAAGGTAACTTAGACCTAGCTAAGACGGTGGAATTGGCTGACACGATGGAAACGGCCTCCAGAAGTCTAGAAACTTACCCCACCGACCACGTGGGAACATCGTGGCAAGTACAGCCACCGACTCAACACTACCCAGCGGCTGCGAGAAATTGCGCGATCATGCCTTCAATCTCGGACCTGACGACGGCGGCAGCTCCAGGAGGCCCACGGTGCTATTTCTGTGGATTGGCGAAACACCCTCGGCAGCGATGTCCAGCCAGAATGGTATTTTGCTCCGCGTGTGGGAAGAAAGGGCACTATGCCAAAGTGTGCAGAGCTAAACCACCCTCGAAGCCTAGCAGTGCGGCGTGTGATTCTCCAGAATCTGTCTCCCTGTCTCCGGCTTCATCGAGGTCTTCCACCACGTGCGGTTCACGAGCACCGCCATTCCTGACGACGACGGCGCAAGACGCGTGCGACCTGCAGGTGCCGCCACTTTCAGCGCCACCGACCACATGCGATCCATGGACGCAGCCATTTTGGTCGGCACCGACCGCAGACGACCAGCAGGGGTCATCATCATCAACCATCTCAGCTGCTTGCAGTTGCACTCAAGGGTCAACGGTGGCATCGGTCATCCTGGACCAGGCCAAGCCTCACAGACTCGACAAGTCCATGATGGGCAGAGAGGTAAATGGACGCCTATTACATTGTCTGTTTGACAGCGGGAGCACGGAGAGTTTCATTCACCCTGACACCGTGAAACGGTGCGGTCTTCGAGTACAGACTGTCAGACAGACAATTTCTATGGCGTCGAGGTCCCGATCTGTTACCGTGCTTGGGAGCTGCGTGGTCAACCTAATGGTGCGGGGCACAGTTTATGAGAACTTCAGGCTCCTCGTGTTACCGCACCTTTGTGCTCCTATACTCCTGGGACTAGACTTTATGGTCCAGCTCAGGAGTGTAACCCTGCAGTACGATGGGCCACTCCCTCCACTTTCAGTGGGAGAACAGCAGCCTCCAAATTGTCCAGCGCGCTCCACGTGCAGTCTCTCAACACTCAGAATCACCCCGCCATCTTTATTCGAGAATCTCGTGCCAGGCTGCAAGCCCATCGCAACTAAGAGCAGGCGTTACAGCGCTGAGGATCGGATCTTTATTCGATCTGAGGTTCAGTGGCTCCTCAGGGAAGGGATCATTCAACCTAGCACTAGCCCATGGAGAGCACAAGTCGTGGTGGTTAAAACTGGAGACAAACCCCGGATGGTCATAGACTATAGTCAGACCATTAATAGATACATGCAGCTGGACGCGTATCCTCTCCCGTGCATATCTGACATGGTCAACCAGATTGCGCAGTACCAGGTGTTCTCCACCATTGACTTGAAGTCAGCTTACCACCAGCTCCCCATTCGCCCAGAGGACTGAAAATATACGGCCTTTGAGGCGGATGGTCGTCTCTACCATTTCTTAAGGGTCCCCTTTGGCGTCACGAATGGGGTCTCGGTCTTCCAGCGTGCAATGGACCGAAAGGTGGACCAAAACGGGCTACAGGCTACCTTCCCGTACCTGGACAACGTCACTATCTGCGGCCATGACCAGCAGGACCACGATGCCAATCTCCTACAGTTTTTACGCACTGCGTCTCGCCTGAATCTAGCCGTCTAGCTATTCTCGGATACGTGGTGGAAAACGGGGTCCTTGGTCCTGATCCAGACCGTATGCGTCCCCTCCTTGCACTTCCCCTACCCACTAGCATCAAAGCACTGAGAAGATGCTTAGGCTTCTTCTCGTATTACGCACAGTGGGTTCCCAATTATGCGGACAAAGCCCGTCCGCTCATAAAGTCTACCTCTTTTCCCCTGGCAGCAGAGGCTCGCTTAGCCTTTGAAGGGATAAAAGCTAACGTCGCGAAGGCCACGATGCACGCTGTTGATGAGTCCATCCCCTTTCAGGTGGAGAGTGATGCATCTGACTTCGCCCTGGTCGCCACACTTAACCAAGCGGGCAGGCCCGTCGCCTTTTTCTCTTGCACCCTCCAAGGCCCTGAAATTCGGCACTCCGCGGTGGAAAAAGAGGCTCAGGCCATTGTGGAGGCCGTTCGGTATTGGCGCCATTACTTGGCTGGGAAACGATTCACCCTGCTCACGGACCAGCGGTCTGTGGCGTTCATGTTCAACAACACGTTATGGGGTAAGATCAAAAATGATAAAATCTTGAGGTGGAGAATCGAACTCTCCACCTACAACTATATCATGTACCGTCCGGGGAAGCTCAATGAGCCCTCAGACGCCCTGTCGCGTGGAACATGTGCCAGTGTGCAGGAGGATCGGTTACAGGCCCTCCACAACGATCTCTGCCATCCGGGGATCACTCGGCTCTTCCATTTCGTAAAGGCCCAGAATCTACCCTACTCAGTAGAGGATGTCAGGTCAATAACCCGAAGCTGCCAGGTATGTGCTGAATGCAAGCCACACTTCTACCGACCTGACAGGGCACACCTCATTAAGGCCACTCGCCCTTTTGAAAGACTGAGTGTGGATTTCAAGGGCCCCCTTCCTTCGACAGATCGGAATGTGTACTTCCTCAACGTGATTGACGAGTACTCCCGATTCCCTTTTGCCATTCCCTGTTCAGACATGACCGCTGCCACGGTTATTAAAGCATTGCGGGATCTTTTCACCCTGTTTGGTTACCCCAGCTATATTCACAGTGATAGGGGCTCGTCGTTTATGAGTGACGACTTGAGGCAATACCTGCTCTCAAAAGGGATTGCCTCAAGTAGAACTACGAGTTACAACCCCAGGGGTAACGGGCAGGTTGAAAGAGAAAATGCTACAGTCTGGAAGGCTGTCTTACTGGCGTTGAGGTCTAAGGGTCTTCCAGTCTCCCGTTGGCAAGAGGTACTTTCTGATGCGCTCCATTCAATCCGGTCCCTCCTGTGTACGGCAACCAACGCTACCTCACATGAGTGGATGTTTACCTTCCCTAGGAAGTCTTCCTCTGGGACCTCACTGCCGTCTTGGTTGACGTACTCAGGACCTGTCCTCCTGCGGCGGCATGTTAGGACCCGCAAGTCTGACCCTTTGGTTGAACAGGTCCATCTCCTCCACGCCAACCCTCAACATGCCTATGTGGCATATCCTGACGGGCGAGAGGACACAGTCTCTATTCGAGATCTGGCGCCTGCAGGGGACTTGGAAACCCCTGTCGCTCCCGCACCCCTGGTTAGGGACCCCTTGACCTTTATCTCCCCTCCTGACACGGCACGGGCTGTATCGGGGCCACCACTTAATCCTCTTACTCCCGTGTACAGCTTGCCTGAGTCCAGGAGATTGTCGCCACCTCGGGGCGTGCTCGAGTCCAGGAGGTTGTTGCCACCTCGTGGTCCACCTGTCCGTGAGGAACTGGAGGAGTCACTGGACACCGCCTTGGAGAGAGGGTCATCACGGTCACCAGAACCGGCGCTACCGCCAGTGTTGAGGAGGTTGCAGAGACGGTGCGGCCCTCCGATACGACTGAACTTGTGAATATATGGACAGTTCGTACTGTTTTGTTTGTTTGCCCCACTGGCCTTTGTTTTAAAGGCGGGGTGAATGTGGTGAACCATAGATGGTTACCACTATGGGTACTGAACCATAGATGGTCAGCACTATGGGTACTTGTACATATGTTACTGTTGTCACTGTTGGGGTTAGGGTTGGGGTGTTCTACCTGTTGGTATTGTTCTGTGGTACACTCCGGTTGGCTCCGCCTACCTGGAGAAGTATAAAGGTCACTGCACTGCCTGGTGACCCTTTAGTCTGGGATTGTATTGTTATATAGTATGCTCCATTCTTGTTACTAATAAAAGCCTTTATTTCCCGGGTACGATCAACCTCCCGAGTGATTTAATCACACATCACTGAGCTAACGGAGCCCAGCAGAGAGACATTCTTCAATCAGAGTTAGAAATATAGGCCACATCTTCACAGAAAGTCTGGGTTTATCTCCACCTCTACAATCATCCAATCAACCCCTGCATTTCCTCACTCAGGTTACATAAAGACAAGATGTGGAGATGCCAGCGTTGGACTGGGGGTAAACACAGTAAGACGTCTCACAACACCAGGTTAAAGTCCAACAGGTTTATTTGGTAGTAAACGCCACCAGCTTTCGGAGCGCTGCTCCTTCGTCAGGTGAGTGGGAGTTCTATTCACAAACAGGGTACAAAGACACAAACTCAATTTACAAAATAATGATTGGAATGCGAGTCTTTACAGGTAATCAAGTCTCAAAGGTACAGACAATGTGAGTGGAGAGAGCGTTAAGCACAGGTTAAAGAGATGTGTATTGTCTCCAGACAGGACAGTTAGTGAGATTTTGCCCAAGCCCAGGCAAGTCATGGGGGTTACAGATAGTGTGACATGAACCCAAGATCCCGGTTGAGGCCGTCCTCATGTGTGCGGAACTTGGCTATCAGTCTCTGCTCAGCGACTCTGTGTTGTGTGTTGTGAAGGCTGCCTTGGAGAACGCTTACCCGAAGATCAGAGGCCGAATGCCCGTGACCGGGCAGAGTCCTGTCTGGAGACAATACACATCTCTTTAACCTGTGCTTAATGCTCTCTCCACTCACATTGTCTGTACCTTTAAGACTTGATTACCTGTAAAGACTCGCGTTCCAACCATTATTTTGTAAATTGAGTTTGTGTCTTTATATGCCCTGTTTGTGAACAGAACTCCCACTCACCTGACGAAGGGGCAGCGCTCCGAAAGCTAGTGGCTTGTGCTACCAAATAAACCTGTTGGATTTTAACCTGTGATGCGCGTCAATAAGCACATGGAATCAAGGCTTCGGTATTGAAGGCTTTAATAAAGTAACAAGGGAACTACTAACACGAATACACCAGTTCAGACTGAAGGGGTCCTGCCGGAGCAGGGGGTCTTATACCCTGCCACCGGAGGCGGGACCCCACTGGAATGTGCCACGATAACTCTCATAACAGGTAAACACCCTAACCCAACAACATAGTACAACCCCCACAGTAATAACACCCGAGCCCAACAGTAACATGGTAACAAACCCCAGTGGTGAACCAACGATGGTTCACCACATTCACCCCTCCTTTAAGAACAAAAGGTGGCGGGGTGGACGAAAAACAGGTCATATAACAGACAATAACAGAAAAGTCACAGGATTCACAAGTCCAGACGGTCTGAAGGACCGCACCGACGCTGCGATCTCCTCAACACCGGTTGCGAAACCGGAGCAGGTGCCGATCTCTTCAACACCGGTTGCGAAAACGGAGCAGGTGCTTGTGGTGGCGCTCTTAAAGTAACGTCTGGCTGTCCCCTCAAGGACTCCCGGGCCGGCCGGCCCTGGTGAGGCGATGGTGCAGGGGATCCTGGAACGTTTGGTGGTAGTGGTGGTGGTGATGATGATGGTGGCGCCGATCTCCGAGTCTCAGGCAAGCTGTACATGGGAGTAAAAGTGTTATGCACTGGTCCCGGTGCTGACCGCGCCACGTCTGGGGAAGTAATGAGGAGTAGTGGATTTGTGACTGGGGGAATAGGAGCGACAGGGGTTGCTACGTCCCCTGCAGGCGCCAGGTCTCTAATGGAGACAGTGTCCTCTCGCCCGTCAGGATATGCCACATAGGCATACTGAGGGTTGGCGTGGAGGAGTTGGACCGGTTCGACCAAGGGGTCGGACTTGCGAGCCCTCACATGGCGCCGCAGAAGGACGGGTCCTGGGTACGTCAACCAGGCTGGCAATGAGGTCCCCGAGGACGACTTCCGAGGGAATGAGAACATCCTCTCGTGGGGAGTAGCATTGGTTGCCGTACACAGGAGGGAGCGGATAGCATGGAGCGCATTTGGAAGGACCTCCTGCCAACGGGAGACTGGAAGGCCCCTGGATTTCAGTGCCAGTAGGACAGCCTTCCAGACTGTAGCATTCTCCCTTTCCACCTGTCCGTTACCCCTAGGGTTGTAGCTCGTGGTTCTACTAGAGGCAATCCCGAATGAGAGCAGGAATTGCCTCAAGTCGTTGCTCATGAACGACGAGCCCCTGTCGCTATGAATGTAGCAGGGGTACCCGAACAGGGTAAAAAGTTCACTGAAAACCTTGATGACGGTGGCAGTTGACGTGTCCGCACAGGGGAAAACAAACGGAAACCGGGAATACTCGTCTATTATATTGAGAAAATAGACATTCCGGTCCGTTGAGGGAAGGGGGCCCTTAAAATCCACACTCAGCCTCTCAAAAGGGCGAGTGGCCTTGACCAATTGTGCCCGGTCTGGTCGATAAAAGTGTGGTTTGCATTCTGCGCAAATCCGACAGCTTCTAGTTACTGACCTGACATCCTCCACCGAGTAGGGCAGGTTGCGGGCTTTGATGAAGTGGTAGAGTCTGGTGACTCCAGGATGACACAGATCATTGTGGAGAGCCTTCAAGCGGTCCTCCTGCATGATGGCGCATGTTCCACGCGAGAGGGCATCCGAGGGCTCATTGAGCTTCCCTGGACGATACATAATATCGTAATTATAGGTGGAGAGCTCAATTCTCCACCGCAAGATCTTATCGTTCTTGATCTTGCCCCTCTGCGTGTTACTGAACATAAACGCCACGGATCGTTGATCCGTGATCAGGGTGAACCGCTTACCTGCCAGGTAATGGCGTCAGTGTCTGACTGCCTCCACAATGGTCTGAGCCTCCTTTTCCACCGCTGAGTGCCGAATTTCTGGGCCTTGAAGGGTGCGGGAAAAGAACGCGACGGGCCTGCCTGCCTGGTTTAGTGTGGCGGCTAGGGCGAAGTCAGATGCATCACTCTCCACCTGGAAAGGGATGGATTCATCCACCGCGTGCATCGTGGCTTTCGAGATGTCGCTCTTCAAAACCTTGAAGGCCAATTGGGCCTCCGGCGTAAGTGGGAAGGTCGTGGACTTAATGAGCGGACGAGCTTTGTCCGCGTAGTTGGGGACCCACTGTGCATAATATGAAAAGAACCCGAGGCATCTCCTCAGTGCCTTCGTGCTAGCGGGCAAGGGAAGTTCAGTGAGTGGGCGCATACGGTCTGGATCAGGGCCAATGACCCCGTTTTCCACCACATATCCGAGGATGGCTAACCTACGCGTACGGAATACGCACTTCTCCCTGTTATAGGTCAGATTCAGGCGAGATGCAGTGCGCAGAAAGTGTTGGAGATTCGTGTCGTGGTCCTGCTGGTCATGGCCGCAGATGGTGACGTTATCCAGGTACGGGAAGGTAGCCCACAACCCGTTCTGGTCCACCATTCGGTCCATAGCACGCTGGAAGACCGAGACCCCATTGGTGACACCAAATGGAACCCTGAGGAATTGGTATAGACGACCATCCGCCTCAAAAGCCGTATATTGTCGGTCCTCTGGGCGGATGGGGAGTTGATGGTAGGCGGACTTAAGGTCTATGGTAGAAAACACTCAGTACTGCGCAATCTGATTGACCATATCAGAAATGCGCGGGAGAGGATACGCATCCAGCTGCGTGTATCTATTAATGGTCTGACTATAGTCGATGACCATCCGAGGTTTGTTCCCGCTTTTGACTACCACGACCTGCGCTCTCCACGGACTAGCACTGGCCTGTATGATCCCTTCCTTGAGGAGCCGCTGAACCTCAGATCTAATAAAGATCCGGTCCTCAGCGCTGTAACGCCTACTTTTAGTAGCGATGGGCTTGCAGCCAGGTACCAGATTTTTAAAAAGGGATGGTGTCGTGATCTTCAGGGTGGATAAATTGCACGCGGGGCGCTTTGGGCAATTTGGAGGCTGCGGCTGATTCCCTACTGCCAGTGAAGGGAGTGGCCCACCGTACTGTAGGATCACACTCTTCATGTGGACCATAAAGTTTAGTCCGAGGAGAATTGGCGCGCAAAGGTGAGGTAACACAAGGAGCCTGTATTGCTCGTAAACTGTGCCCTGTACCTCAAGAGTTACCATACATCGTCCTTGGATCGGTACAGACCGGGACTGTGATGCCATGGAAATTGTCTGTTTGGCAGGGAGAACCCGGAGTCCACACCTTTTAGCAGTTTCAGGGTGTATGAAACTTTCGGTGCTCCCACTGTCAAACAGACAATTCACAGTTCTGCCACTAACCTTTACCTCCATCATAGAATGTTCCAGTCTGTAATGCCTGGTCTGATCCAGAGAGATCGACGCCACCGTTGGCCCCTGGGCGTCACTGCATGCTGCCGATGTGGATGCTGAGGACCCCTGCTGGTCGCTGCTGCATGCTGCCGATGTGGATGCTGAGGACCCCTGCTGGTCGCTCCTAGTCGTCGTGGACCATGATGGCCGCCCCCATGGATCGCACGTGGGCGAGGGCGCCAAGCGCAGCGACTCCTGGTGGTCTTCCTCCTCCTCTGTCTGCCACGATGGCACCGTCCTGAGATCGCACGTGGTCGGACCTCGTGGGTACTGCGACGCCGAAAGAGATGGTCTCCGTTCTGGAGGGTTACAAGCTGCACTGCCGTTTTTAGGTTTGGACCTGCAGACTTTGCCGTAGTGGCCTTTTTTACCGCACTGGCTGCAGATTGCCGTTCTTGCCGGACACTGTTGCCGTGGATGCTTGGCCCCTCCACAAAAATAGCATCGCTGGCCACCTGGAGCTGCCGCCGTCGTCGAATCGGTCTGGGAGCGCGGGTTCGCGGGGCAAGGAGGGAGCAGAGCTTGCTCCAACCACGTTGACTGCACGTGGTCCTCGGGGTACAGCGCCAAGCTCTTCAACGCCGCCTCCAACCTCACGGCCATCCCCATTGCCTGGGTCAAGTTGAGTTTCCCCTTTTCTAGCAATTTAAGCCTGATGTACGAGGACCCTACCCCTGCTACGAACGCGTCTCGGGCGAGGTCGTACATATACTGCTCGGCGGAGACGTCCTTACAGTCGCAACCCCTGGCAAGTTGCAGGAGCTCATTGGCATAATCCTCTATGGTTTCGCCCGACTGCCGACGTCGTGTAGCGAGGAGGTAACGAGCATGTATCTCGTTGGGTGGCATAATGTACCTATTCTTTAGGAGCTCGACGGCACCCTGGTAAGTGGGAGCTGCACGAATGGCTAGGTAAATCGTGTCGCTTACCCTCGCGTGGAGGACCTGGAGTCTATCACTGTCCGTAGTGATAGCTACCGAGGCTGCCAGGTAGTCCTCAAAGCACTTCCACCAATGGTCGAATGTGTTAGCTGCACCGACCGCACGTGGGTCCAGTGTCAGACGATCCGGTTTTAGAATCTGTTCCATACTCTCTGGTTTTTTTTCTTCTTGTTGCACAGTTGTGAGTTTTCTGTTTACTTTATTAAATTGATGCGCGTCAATAAGCACATGGAATCAAGGCTTCGGTATTGAAGGCTTTAATAAAGTAACAAGGGAACTACTAACACGAATACACCAGTTCAGACTGAAGGGGTCCTGCCGGAGCAGGGGGTCTTATACCCTGCCACCGGAGGCGGGACCCCACTGGAATGTGCCACGATAACTCTCATAACAGGTAAACACCCTAACCCAACAACATAGTACAACCCCCACAGTAATAACACCCTAGCCCAACAGTAACATGGTAACAAACCCCAGTGGTGAACCAACGATGGTTCACCACAACCTGGTGTTGTGAGACTTCTTACTGTACATAAAGACAAGACAGAGTATCAGTTACTGTGGAGGAAAGTAACTGCTTAGTTAAAAGCAACAATTGAAGCTGAGAGAATAATTTCTGCCTATTCTTTTATTATTTTCAGACCTACTTATTGTGGTTTCACTCAAAGGATTGCTACCAAATACACCGTAATATCACCAGGTAGGCAATGCTTTTCAATTCCTCGGAATGATATTTCAGATGAGGAATACAATGTCCCAGTGGAATGGCACACAGCTTTCATTCCTGGAATCCAGAGCAGCGGGATGGAGGGTCCCCCCTTCTCTGTTGACTAAAAAGGTCTCATTTAAAATGATCTTGTACAGATTCAGCCAGTTACAGTGGCGAACTGGACACAACTTGTTATTAATTGACATTGACTTAACACTGTAATTCTAAGAGGAATGTTTAGTGTGATGTACCATTAAGTTCTCTCTCCTCAGCACCTATTAGCTACAGGAACTATCTCCTCAGTCCCTCACCAACACTGTCACTTTCTGCCTAAAACTAAACCTCACTTGGAAGTCCGAAGTGAAAGGAATTAAAGTTAATGGTCAGTGAACCACAGGCTATACATGAGCAATTTCCCCATTGCTACCTCCCCACGCTGCCCCCCCCCCGCCCCCACTCCACCCCCACCAAGCCCCAAGAAATGAGGAAATGGGGCTTCAAGCTAGGATCATCGAATTGGACAATTCACTCTATCTCCCCAAGCCTAAGAACGACCCATTAGGGTAGATGACAAAAATCTTGATAAAAGAGATCAGCTGAGGGATGGCAAATAGAAACCTTCTAAATAAAGAAAGGTTTTAACTGAGAAAATGTTTCATCTTGTGGGAAAGGACATAACCGGTGGCCATCAATATAAGATAATTAAAAACTCTTTACCTAAAGAACACTGAGAATGTGGAATTGACTGTCAAAGTCACAGACTCTCCCAGTTGAGAATGAACTGATTTATATACTTTATATACTCTTGCAATGATTCCCTTACCCTTCCCGAATTGGGGACAGCTGTGCTTAATTATCAACGTACAGCTGTATTCCATTGCAACACAAGCTCAGCATTAGGGGGTGGTGGCGTAGTGGCATTGTCACTGCACCAGTCATCCAGCCACTCTGGGGAACCAGGTTCAAATCCCATCAGGGTGATGACCATGAAACCATTGTCCTTCAGCATTAACACTCGTAGTGTGTGAAGCAAACAGCATAGGTGCATTTAGGGGGAAGCTAGACAAGCAATTGAAGGAGGAGGGACAGAAGATTATGATGATGAATATAACTGAGAATAGGTGACAGGAGGCTCAAAGGGAACATAAATCCCAGCATGGACTGGATGGCCTGTCTCTGTGCTGTACACCCTATGTAAGGAGGTAAATTCCAGAGCTTAAGACTTTTACAATAAAAGACACAACATAGTTGATGGGTCGAAGGGCCTCTTCTGCATTGTATAGTTCTTACTGGTCATCAGGGATGTACAGGAAAGCAGAAGTAAAAAAGTGCAGAGATCTCGGAGATTACAGAGATATTGAGGGACATGATAAGTTTGACCCCTTCAGACACTCCCTGAAGGCTGAATCCAGTGTGACAGCCTCATTCAAAAAACAATATTGAATTGGACAGAACCTACACATAGGATCTCAATCACCAATCAAATCTATTGTTAAATGTTAACATAGACTCGGCTTCAATCACTAACCTTCCTCCGGAATAACCTCGCCACCCTCTGTGCAAAAAGGGTTATCCTGCTCTCCAGCCTAAATCTGTTGTGTCTAATCTTCAACCTACTCCCTCTCATATTAAACCTCTCAGTCCCTCAAAACAGCCTGTTTCCATCTGTCTCCATTACTGTTCCCACATCCCTCTCACCAAGAGGACTTCAGAATTCAGTGAGATTATCATCCCTTTCGCAGTTCTACATTTCATTCATGACATGATGTCCATTTCCTCCCAGTCTACTGGTTCTGAACACCCTCTGCCCTCTGAATATTAAACCTCTCACTAATTTATTTGACTCTACCTTTAACGAGTGCCTGGACAGTCTACATTAGATTCTGATTGGTTTTATGGTTTTATGGGAATGGTAGTTTACTGGGAATGTTACTGGATCAGTAATCCAGAAGCCTGGATGCGAGCTCAAATCCCATCACCACAGCTACCAAAACTACCAGATTGCTGTAAAAATCCAGCTGGTTTACTGATGCCCTTTAGGGAATGAAATCTCCTGCTGTTACCTGGTCTGGCCTATACATGACTCCAGACCCACAGCACAGTGGTTAACTTCTAACTCTGCCTGAAATGGCCGAGCGAGAAACTCAGTTGAAACCGCTACAGAAAACTTGTAAAAGTATACAACTGGATAACCACCCAACATCGACCTAGACACCGGAAAGTGATACTCTCTGCAAGTTGATCTTGTGAGGTCCTCCCGATTAACATGGGGACATGTATAAAAATTGGAAGAGACAATTCAATCAATATCCCTGCGTAGTCATTCTCTCCAAATCATACCTTACAGATATTGTCCCAGACACCACCACCATCATCATCCCTGGGAACTTACATAGAATCCCCACTGTGCAGAAAGAGGCCATTCAGCCCATCAATTCTGCACTGATACTCTGAAAGAGCACAGAACCATAGAACATTACAGCACAGGAACAGGCCTTTCAGCCCTTCTTGACTGTGCTGAATCATTTTTCTGCCTAGTCCCACTGACCTGCACTTGGACCATATCCCTCCACACCCTTCTCATCCATGTACCTGTCCAAGCTTTTCTTAAATGTTAAAAGTGAGCCCGCATTCACCACTTCATCTGGCAGCTCATTCCACACTCCCACCACTCTTTGTGTGAAGAAGCCCCCCCTAATATTCGCTTTAAACATTCCCCCCTTCACCCTTAACCCACGTCCTCTAGTTTTTTTCTCCCCTAGCCTCAGTGGAAAAAGCCTGCTTGCATTCACTCTATCTATACCCATCATAATTTTATACACCTCTATCAAAGCGGTAGATGTGGTTTATATGGATTTTAGCAAGGCGTTCGATAAGGTCCCCCATGCAAGGCTTCTAGAAAAAGTGAGAGGGCATGGGATCCAAGGGGCTGCTGCCCTGTGGATCCAGAACTGACTTGCCCAAAGGAGGCAGAGAGTGGGTATAGATGTGTCTTTTTCTAAATGGAGGTCGGTCACCAGTGGTGTGCCCCAGGGATCCGTTCTGGGACCCTTGCTGTTTGTCATTTTCATAAATGACCTGGATGAGGAAGTGGAGGGATGGGTTGGTAAGTTTGCCGATGACACGAAGGTTGGTGGGGTTGTGGATAGTCTGGAGGGATGTCAGAAGTTACAGAGGGACATAGATAGGATGCAAGACTGGGCGGAGAAGTGGCAAATGGACTTCAACCCAGATAAATGCGTAGTGATCCATTTTGGCAGGTCAAATGGGATGAAGGACTACAATATCAAGGAAAAGACTCTTAGGACTCTTAGGAGGATCAGAAGGACCTTGGGGTCCGGGTCCATAGGACTCTAAAATCGGCCTCGCAGGTGGAGGAGGTGGTTAAGAAGGTGTATGGTGTGCTGGCCTTTATCAATCGAGGGATTGAGTTTAGGAGTCCGGAGATAATGATGTAGCTATATAAGACCCTCGTCAGACCCCACTTGGAGTACTGTGCTCAGTTCTGGTCGCCTCATTACAGGAAGGATGTGGAAGAGATTGAAAGGGTGCAGAGGAGATTTACAAGGATGTTGCCTGGATTGAGTGGCATGCCTTATGAGGATAGGCTGAGGGAGCTCGGTCTTTTCTCCTTGGAGAGACGTAGGATGAGAGGAGACCTAATAGATGTAAATAAGATGTTGAGAGGCATAGATCGGGTGGACTCTCAGAGGCTTTTTCCGAGGGTGGAAATGGCTGCTACGAGAGGGCACAGGTTCAAGGTGCTGGGGGGTAGGTACAGGGGAAATGTTAGGGGAAGTTTTTCACACAGAGGGTGGTGGGCGAGTGGAATCGGCTGCCGTCAGTGGTGGTGGAGGCAAACTCAATAGGGTCTTTTAAGAGACTCCTGGATGAGTACATGGGACTTAATAGGATGGAGGGTTATAGGTAGGCCTAAATGGTAGGGATATGTTCGGCACAACTTGTGGGGCCGAAGGGCCTGTTTTGTGCTGCAGTTTTTCTAAGTTTCTATGTTTCTATCAAATCTCCCCTCATTCTTCTACGCTCCAGCGAATAAAGTCCTAATCTAGAATCATAGAAGAGTCATAGAAACCCTACAGTGCAGAAAGAGGCCATTTGGCCCATCGAGTCTGCACCGACCACAATCCCACCCAGGCCCTATTCAATCTCTCTCTGTAACTCAGTTTCTCAAGTCCCAGCAACATCCTTGTAAACCTTTTCTGAACTCTTTCAACCTTATTAATATTCTTCCTGTAATTAGGTGACCAAAACTGCACACAATACTCTAAATTCGGCCTCACCAATGTCTTATACAACCTCACCATAACATTCCAACTCTTATACTCAATACTTTGATTTATAAAGGCCAATGTACCAAAAGCACTCTTTACGACCCTATCTACCTGTGACGCCACTTTTAGGGAATTATGTATCTGTATTCCCAGATCCCTCTGTTCTACTGCATTCTTCAGTGTCCGACCATTTACCTTGTATGTTCTACCTTGGTTTGCCCTTCCAAAGTGCAATACCTCACACTTGTCTGCATTAAACTCCATCTGCCATTTTTCAGCCCATTTTTCTAGCTGGTCCAAATCCCTCTGCAAGCTTTGAAAACCTTCCTCACTGTCCACTACACCTCCAATCTTTGTATCATCAGCAAATTTGCTGATCCAATTTACCACATTATCATCCAGATCATTGATATAGATGACAAACAACAATGGACCCAGCACTGATCCCTGTGGCACACCACTAGTCACAGGCCTCCACTCAGAGAAGCAATCCTCCACTACCAGTCTCTGGCTTCTTCCATTGATATGGAGATGCCGGCGTTGGACTGGGGCAAACACTGTAAGAAGTCTAACAACACCAGGTTAAAGTCCAACAGGTTTATTTGGTAGCAAAAGCCACTCGCTTTCGGAACAGGCTGTCCCTTCATCAGGTGGGTCTTTGTGCCCTGTTTGTGATCAGAACTCCCACCCACCTGACGAAGGGACAGCCTGTTCCGAAAGCTAGTGGCTTTTGCTACCAAATAAACCTGTTGGACTTTAACCTGGTGTTGTTAGACTTCTTACTGTGTTTCTTCCATTGAGCCAATGTCTAATCCAATTTACTACCTCTCCATGTATACTTAGTGACTGAACCTTCCTAACTAACCTCCCATGCGGGACCTTGTCAAAGGCCTTACTGAAGTCCATGTAGACAACATCCACTGCCTTCCCTTCATCCACTTTCCTGGTAACCTCCTTGAAAAACTCTAATAGATTGGTTAAACATGACCTTCCCAGCACAAAGCCACGTTGACTCTCCCTAATAAGTCCCTGTCTATCCAAATATTTGTAGATCCTATCTCTTAGTACTCCTTCCAATAATTTACCTACTACTGACGTCAAACTTACCGGCCTATAATTTCCCGCATTACTTTTTGAGCCTTTTTTAAACAACGGAACAACATGAGCTATCCTCCAATCATCCAGCACCTCACCCGTGGATACAGACATTTTAAATATATCTGCCAGGGCCCCTGCAATTTCAACACTAGTCTCCTTCAAGGTCCGAGACTTACCCTGTCCGGTCCTGGGGATTTATCTACTCTGATTTGCCTCAAGACAGCAAGCACCTCCTCCCCTTTAATCTGTATAGGTTCCTTGACCTCCCTACTTGTTTGCCTTATTTCCATAGACTCCATGCCAGTTTCCTTTGTAAATACGGATGCAAAAAACCCATTTAATATCTCCCCCATTTCTTTTGGTTCCATACATAGCCGACCACTCTGATCTTCAAGAGGACCAATTTTATCCCTTGCTATCCTTTTGCTCTTAATATACCTGTAGAAGCTCTTAGGATTATCCTTCACCAATAATGTAGGGAGGAGTTATACAATAAATGGCAAGGTCATCAGGAGTATAGAAACACAGAGGGACCTAGGTGTGCAAGTCCACAAATCCTTGAAGGTGGCAACACAGGTGGAGAAGCTGGTGAAGAAGGCATATGGTATGCTTGCCTTTATAGGACGGGGTATAGAGTATAAAAGCTGGAGTCTGATGATGCAGCTGTATAGAACGCTGGTTAGGCCACATTTGGAGTACTGCGTCCAGTTCTGGTCGCCGCACTACCAGAAGGACGTGGAGGCGTTAGAGAGAGTGCAGAGAAGGTTTACCAGGATGTTGCCTGGTATGGAGGGTCTTAGCTATGAGGAGAGATTGGGTAGACTGGGGTTGTTCTCCTTGGAAAGACGGAGAATGAGGGGAGATCTAATAGAGGTGTACAAGATATGAAGGGTATAGATAGGGTGAACAGTGGGAAGCTTTTTCCCAGGTCGGAGGTGACGATCACGAGGGGTCACGGGCTCAAGCTGAGAGGGGCGAAGTATAACTCAGATATCAGAGGGACGTTTTTTACACAGAGGGTGATGGGGGCCTGGAATGCGCTGCCAAGTAGGGTGGTGGAGGCAGGCACGCTGACATCGTTTAAGACTTACCTGGATAGTCACATGAGCAGCCTGGGAATGGAGGGATACAAACGATTGGTCTAGTTGGACCAAGGAGCGGCACAGGCTTGGAGGGCCGAAGGGCCTGTTTCCTGTGCTGTACTGTTCTTTGTCTGCCAAAGCAACCCCGTCTTCTTTTAGCCCTCCTGATTTCTTTCTTAAGTCGTTTCTTGCACTTTTTATACTCCTCAAGCATCTTATTTGCTCCCTGTTGCCTATACATGTCATACAACTCTTCTTTATCAGAGTTCCAATATCCCTCGAGAACCAAGGTTCCTTATTCTTATTCACTTTGCCTTTAATCCTGACAGGAACATACAAACTCTGCACTCTCAAAATTTCTCCTTTGAAGGCCTCCCACTTACCAATCACATCCTTGCCAGAGAACAGCCTGTCCCAATCCACGCTTTTTAGATCCTTTCTCATTTCTTCAAATTTGGCCTTTTTCCAGTTTAGAACCTCAACCCGAGGACCAGATCTATCTTTATCCATGATCAAGTTGAAACTAATGGCATTATGATCACTGGAACCAAAGTGTTCCCCTACACACACTTCCGTCACTTGTCCTAACTTGTTTCCTAATAGGAGATCTAATATTGCATCCTCTCTAGTTCGTACCTCTATATATTGATTTAGAAAATTTTCCTGAACACATTTTACAAACTCTAACCCGACTAGACCTTTAACAGTATGGGAGTCCCAGTCTATATGTGGAAAATTAAAATCCCCTATCACAAATTTATGTTTCCTGCAGTTGTCTGCTATCTCTCTGCAGATTTGCTCCTCCAATTCTCGCTGACTATTGGGTGGTCTATTATACAATCCCATTAATGTGGTCATACCTTTCCTGTTTCTCAGCTCCACCCATATGGCCTCGGTAGACAAGCCCTCTAATCTGTCCTGCCTGAGCACTGCTGTAACATTTTCCCTGACTAGCATTGCCACCCCCCTACCCTTCATCCCTCTGCCTCTATCACATCTGAAACATCGGAACCCTGGAACATTGAGCTGCCAGTCCTGCCCCTCCTGTAGCCAAGTTTCACTAATGGCTATAATGTCATAATTCCATGTGTCAATCCACACTCTCAGCTCGTCTGCCTTCCCCACAATACTCCTGGCATTGAAATAGACACACCTCAGAAGATTATTACCACCACACACAACCCTTCTATTTGTGATTTTGCATGAACTATTAACATCATTTATTTTCATCCCCGCTCCACTATCTGCTCTGGCATTCTGGTTCCCATCCCCCTGCAAATCTAGTTTAAACCCTCCCCAATAACACTAGCAAACCTCCCTGCAAGTATATTGGTCCCCTTGTAGTTCAGGTGTAACCTGTCTCTCTTGTACAGGTCCCACCTGCCCCAGAAGAGATCCCAATGATCTAAATAAGAACATAAGAAGTAGGAGCAGGAGTAGGCCATCTAGCCCATCAAGCCTGCTCCGCCATTCAATAAGATCATAGGTGATCTGATAGTGGGTTCAGTTCCACTTACCCGCCCGCTCCCCATAACCCTTAATCCCCTTAATGGTTAAAAATCTATCTATCTGTGACTTAAACACATTTAGCGAGGTAGCCTCCACTGCTTCATTGGGCAGAGAATTCCAAAGATTCACTACCCTCTGGGAGAAGAAGTTCCTCCTCAACTCTGTTCTAAATTGACTCCCCCGTATTTGGAGGCTATGCCCCCTAGTTCTTGTTTCCATTGTAAGTGGAAATAACCTCGCTGCTTCTACCCTGTCTAGCCCCTTCATTATCCTATATGTCTCTATAAGATCTCCCCTCAACCTTCTAAACTCCAATGAGTACTGGCCCAGACTCAATCTCTCCTCATAATCTAACCCCCTCATCTCCGGAATCAACCTGGTGAACCTTCTCTGTACCCCCTCCAAAGCTAATATATCCTTTCTTAAATAAGGGGACCAAAATTGTACACAGTACTCTAGGTGCGGCCTCACCAGTACCCTGTACAGTTGCAGCATGACCTCCCTGCTTTTATACTCCATCCCTCTCGCGATAAAGGCCAACATTCCATTTGCCTTCTTGATCACCTGCTGCACCTGCAAACTGAGTTTTTGTGATTCATGCACAAGGACCCCCCCAGGTCCCTCTGCACAGTAGCATGTTGTAATTTTTCACCATTTAAATAATAGTCCATTTTACTATTATTCCTTCCAAAGTGGATAACCTCACACTTACCAACGTTATACTCCATCTGCCAGATCCTTGCCCACTCACTTAGCCTATCCAAATCTCTCTGCAGACTCTCTGCGTCCTCCACGCAATTTGCTTTCCCACTCATCTTTGTGTCATCTGCAAACTTTGTTACCCTACACTTGGTCCCCTCCTCCAGATCGTCTATGTATATGGTAAATAGTTGAGGCCCCAGCACCTGCCACTAGTCACTGATTGCCAACCGGAAAAGCATCCATTTATTCCGACTCTCTGCTTTCTGTTAGAATGCCAATCCTCAATCCACGCTAACACTTTACCCCCAACTCCGTGTACCTTTATCTTATGCAGCAACCTTTTGTGAGGCACCTTATCGAATGCCTTCTGGAAATCTAAATACACCACATCCACCGGTTCCCCTCTGTCAACCGCACTCGTTATATCCTCAAACAATTCCAGTAAATTAGTCAAACATGACTTTCCCTTCATGAATCCATGCTACGTCTGCTTGATTGAACCATTCTTTTCCAGGTGTCCTGCTATTTCTTCCTTAATGATAGATTCCAGCATTTTCCCAACTACGGATGTTAAGCTAACCGGCCTATAGTTACCTGCCTTTTGTCTACCTCCTTTTTTAAACAGTGGCGTTACATCAGCTGTTTTCCAATCAGCTGGCACCTCCCCAGAGTCCAGTGAATTTTGATAAATTACAACTAATGCATTTGCTATTACTTCTGCTGTTTCTTTTAGTACCCTGGGATGCATTCCATCCGGACCAGGGGGCATGTCTACCTTTAGTCCCATTAGTCTCTCCAGCACTACCTCTTTAGTAATAGTGATCGTTTTAAGGTCCTCACCCCCGACAGTCCCATGACCATCAATTTTCGGTAAGCTATTTGTGTCCTCCACTGTGAAGACCGACACAAAAAACTTGTTTAAGGCCTCGGCCATTTCCTCGTTTCCTATTATTAAATCCCCCTTCTCATCCTCTAGATCTAGAAATCTGAAACCCTGCCCCCTACACCAGTTCCTCAGCCACGTGTTCATCTACCCGAGCATCCTACTCTTACCCTCACTGGCATGTGGCACAGGTAGCAATCCTGAGATTACTACCCACGGGGTCCTGCTTTTTAACTTCCTACCAAGCTCTCTATACTCATTCTTCAGGACCTCCTCACTCTTCCTTCCTACGTCATTGGTACCGATGTGTACCATGACATCTGGCTGATCACCCTCCCACTTCAGAATGCTGTGCACGCGATCAGAGACATCCCTGACGCTGGCACCCGGAAGGCAACAAAGCATCCGGGAGTCTCTGTCACGACCACAGAACCTCCTGTCTGTACCTCTGACTATCGAGTCCCCTATCACTACTGCTCTCCTCTTCTTCCACCCTCCCTTCTGCGTTGCAGAACCAGACTCAGTGCCAGAGATCCGGCTGCCGCAGCTTGCCCCAGGTAAGGCATCTCCCACAACAGTATCCAAATCGGTATATCTGTTGTGGAGGGGAATGGCCACAGGGGAACCCTGCTCTGCCTGCCCTTTCCCTCGCTTGACGGCAACCCAATTGCCTGTGCTCTGTGCCTTTGGCGTAACTGCCTCCCTGAAGGCAGTGGGCCCTGGGCATCTTACCCAGGCCGACTCCCTGCCATATCCTCATAACCTTGTGTATTTACCATGGCCAATCCACCTAACCTACACATCATAAAATCCCTACAGTGCGGAAGGAAGCCATTCGGCCCATCGAGTCTGCACCAACCACAATCCCACCCAAGCCTTATTCCCATAACCCCTCACATTTACCATGGCCAATCCACCTAACCTACACATCTTTGGACTGAAGGAGGAAATGTCTTAAATTAAACATTTGTTGCTCTCAGCAGAGGTGAGTTGAATAAAGATGTGGAGCCAGTCATCCCTCCACACTTATAACAATTTGGGGATATCCCAGCCGGATGGAGACAAATGGAGGGGTCTTGCCCAGATCGACAATGTTTGGAGAACCTCACCTGGGGTTGCTCATAACAACCTAACCATGTGGACTGCAGTGGTTGAAGAAGGTAGCTTACCATCAGTATCTCGGTGGTAGTTAGCGATGAACAATAAACGGTGGCCTTAATCAGCAATTCCCATATCCCAGGGATGAATTTTTAAAAAATCCCCACAGAATGAAACGTAATCTCCAGCTGGTCGAAGTTGATATTCTTTAACAGGGCAGCACGGTAGCACAGGGTTGAGCACTGCTGCCTCACAGTGCCAAGGACCCAGGTTCAATTCCAGCCTTGGGTCACTGGTTGTGTGGAGTTTGCACGTTCTCCCCGTGTCTGGATGCATTTCCTCCGGGTGCGCTGGTTTCCTCCCACAGTCCAAAGATGTGCAGGTTAGGTTGATTGGCCATCGTAAATTGCCCCTTAGT
Source organism: Mustelus asterias (assembly GCF_964213995.1). Classification (NCBI taxonomy): domain Eukaryota; kingdom Metazoa; phylum Chordata; class Chondrichthyes; order Carcharhiniformes; family Triakidae; genus Mustelus; species Mustelus asterias. The sequence continues at coordinate 58,045,804 of NC_135812.1, read as the reverse complement.
GTCAGGGGAACCAGCAGGGTAAATAAGTGGAATTATGGGGATAGGGCCTGGGTGGGATTATGGTCAGTGCAGACTTGATGGGCCAAAAGGCCTCCTTCTGCACTGTTGGGATTGTACGAGAACAGGCCGTCGCAATGATTGTCAACATGTTTCGACATATTCCTAGAGGTTTCATTAAATAACCACTCCATCCAGCCTCCAACCACCCCACCCAATCAAACAGCCTTTTCCTCCCATCCAAAATGTTTATGACTATTAAACAAAAATGTTAAAAAAGTGAGAAAAGCACAATTTTCTAAACAGCCCTGTGATGTTTCCTGGCTGTCGCTAGCCATGATTTCCAGATTAATCCTTCCTTCCTCAGAACTTCAGGAATGTTAAAAAATTGACCTAACAATAGGCTGGCTAAAGATGGGCTGAATGGCCAAAAATATGCTGAATGGCTTCTTTCTGTGCCGAACAACTCTATGATATCTTCGTAAAAGCTCCAATATATTCACCTCAAACTCCTCGTCTCTTTATCCATGCTGTAGATGTGGGCTGATGCTGACTGTAGCCACAGACTTGGTGCTCTGGATGAATGCGGTGACTAATGATTTTATTCATAAGGAGTTGGAGGTTGAGCAGAATGCACACAATGGGAGCAGCACGCACCACACAGGTACCTTCATCTCCAGCTGTACGGCCATCAAATATCCCTTCATACTTCACCTCCTTACTTTCCATTTTTCAGGGGGTTTTTGCAAAACAAGAGTGATTTTTTAATGCATTTGGTTACTTTACAAGGACAGGAAGTGAAAAGCGAGGGGCTAATGCTCCTCTACTGGGAAAATGGAGGGAAATGAGAAAGGGAGTTACTTCATCCCAGCTTCATGGCAACATAGGCAGGAAAGCAATTAGCAGACTACTTACTCTCTGTGAAGTGGACAGCAACAGAGGGCCCTTGCAATGCATGTCCACAGCTCCCTGAGAGTGGCAGCTCAGACAGATAAGGTGGCCAAGGGGCATGCGGTATATATTCCTTTATTAACTGAGGCACGGAGTATAGGAGCTGGGGGGTGATGCTGGAACTGTATAAAATACGAGTTAGGGCATAGTTATGTACTGTGTGTGATTTTCACCATACTATCGGAAATGTGATTTCACTAAGGAGGGTACAGAGGAGATATCTAAGGATGTTGCTGGGATTGGAGAATTTTAGTTAAGAGGGGAAAGTGGATAGGCTGTTACATTTGCTACAAAGGCTGAGGAAATATTTCATTGAAAGTTATAAGGGGTCAAGAGTGGTTCTTCTTGAGTTCTCCACCCAAAGGCAGGTCTGGCCCACAGCGTTGTGACCTCCACCATGGGCAGAGCGAGGAGGCAGGTAACAAACCTGTCCCCCAATGCCCCCACTGGAATGGAAGTCAAACCCCCCCGCCCCACACTGGAACAAAGGTTAAACCTTCCACCCCCACTGGAACAGAGGTTAAACCCCCCCATCCCTCACTGCAAGAGGTCAAACCCCCCACCCGCACTGAAACAGCGGTCAAACCCGCCACCCCCACCGAAACAGGTCAAACCCCCTACCCCCCCACCAGAACAGAGGTCAAAACCTCCACCCCCCCCCCCCACCGGAATGGAGGTCAATCCCCCCACCCCCTCACCGGAACAGAGGTCAACCCCCCGCGCCCCCCCTCCCCACCCCCCCCCCCCCCCCCCCCCCCACACCCCCACCAGAACAAAGATCAAACCCCCCCAACCCTGGAATGGAGGTCAAATCCTGTGCCATTGGCACTAATCTGATCCATACTGACCATCCAGCGAGCAGAGCCAAACAGGCCCCTGCAAGCTACCCAGATTGCTCTGCCACTTTTCCATGCATGGGATAGACCTCATGGAGCTCTGTAGACTGATAAAAGGATGTGATATCTTCATACAGATGATGTTTCCATTTGTGAAGAAATTCCTGGGGATAAACACAATAGAAGCAGGCAATGCTGGAAATAATCAATGGGTTTGGCAGTATCTTGGAGACAGACAGAGGGCAATGAGAATTCATCAGAAGTGGGGAAAATTAGAGGTGTAACAGCTTTTGTGTAAGTGCAGAAAGAGGAGGTCAGGTAAAGCAAAACAACAAAGGTCTGTGATGGACCTGTGACATGGTGAAAGACAGGAGAGATTAAATGCGAAAAGGGATGAGGGTGCAAGGGGAACGGGGTTCTCCTTAAATATAAAATAGTCACTGATAAATCCAATAAGGAATTCAAGACAAACTTCTTTCCTCAGAGAGTGTTTACAATGTGAAACTCGTTAACACAGAGGGCAATTCAAGCAAACTAAAGATGCATTTGAGGGAAAGCGAGACACACATATGAGGGAAAAAAGCTGTATGATGGGGTGACATGGGAAGATGATGAGATGTTGGCAGAGCAGACTAGATGAGCCAAATGGCCGAATTCTGCTCCTATATCTGATGATCTTATGGTGAGCAGGTGAGATGGTGAGTAGGTGAGATGGTGAGTAGGCGAGATGGTGAGTAGGTGAGATGGTGAGTAGGTGAGATGGTGAGTAGGCGAGATGGTGAGTAGGTGAGATGGTGAGGAGGTGAGCTGGTGAGTAGGTGAGATGGTGAGTAGGTGAGATGGTGAGGAGGTGACATGGTGAGTAGGTGAGCAGGTGAGATGGTGAGGAGGTGAGCTGGTGAGTAGGTGAGCTGGTGAGTAGGTGAGATGGTGAGTAGGTGAATAGGTGAGATGGTGAGTATGTGAGCAGGTGAGATGGTGAGGAGGTGAGCTGGTGAGTAGGTGAGATGGTGAGTAGGTGAGATGGTGAGTAGGCGAGATGGTGAGTAGGTGAGATGGTGAGTAGGTGAGATGGTGAGTAGGTGAGATGGTGAGTAGGTGAGATGGTGAGTAGGTGAGATGGTGAGTAGGTGAGATGGTGAGTAGGTGAGATGGTGAGTAGGTGAGATGGTGAGTAGGTGAGATGGTGAGTAGGTGAGATGGTGAGTAGGTGAGATGGTGAGTAGGCGAGATGGTGAGTAGGTGAGCTGGTGAGTAGGCGAGATGGTGAGTAGGCGAGCTGGTGAGTAGGCGAGCTGGTGAGTAGGTGAGCTGGTGAGTAGGCGAGCTGGTGAGTAGGTGAGATGGTGAGTAGGTGAGATGGTGAGTAGGCGAGCTGGTGAGTAGGCGAGATGGTGAGTAGGCGAGATGGTGAGTAGGCGAGCTGGTGAGTAGGCGAGCTGGTGAGTAGGTGAGCTGGTGAGTAGGCGAGCTGGTGAGTAGGCGAGTCGGTGAGCTGGTGAGCTGGTGTGTAGGTGAATAGGTGAGATGGTGAGTAGGTGAGATGGTGAGGAGGTGACATGGTGAGTAGGTGAGATGGTGAGTAGGTGAGATGGTGAGTAGGTGAGATGGTGAGTAGGTGAGTAGGTGAGTCGGTGAGACGGTAAGTCGGTGAGTCGGTGAGACGGTAAGTCGGTGAGACGGTGAGTAGGTGAGACGGTGAGTAGGTGAGATGGTGAGTAGGTGAGATGGTGAGTAGGTGAGATGGTGAGTAGGTGAGATGGTGAGTAGGTGAGATGGTGAGATGGGGAGATGGTGAGTAGGTGAGATGGTGAGTAGGTGAGTAGGTGAGGTGGTGAGTAGGTGAGGTGGTGAGTCGGTGAGTCGGTGAGTCGGTGAGACGGTGAGTCGGTGAGACGGTGAGTAGGTGAGATGGTGAGTAGGTGAGACGGTGAGTAGGTGAGACGGTGAGTAGGTGAGACGGTGAGTAGGTGAGACGGTGAGTAGGTGAGACGGTGAGTAGGTGAGATGGTGAGTAGGTGAGATGGTGAGTAGGTGAGACGGTGAGTAGGTGAGACGGTGAGTAGGTGAGACGGTGAGTAGGTGAGATGGTGAGTAGGTGAGATGGTGAGTAGGTGAGATGGTGAGTAGGTGAGATGGTGAGTAGGTGAGATGGTGAGTAGGTGAGATGGTGAGTAGGTGAGTAGGTGAGGTGGTGAGTAGGTGAGGTGGTGAGTCGGTGAGTCGGTGAGACGGTGAGTCGGTGAGACGGTGAGTCGGTGAGACGGTGAGTCGGTGAGACGGTGAGTAGGTGAGACGGTGAGTAGGTGAGATGGTGAGTAGGTGAGACGGTGAGTAGGTGAGACGGTGAGTAGGTGAGATGGTGAGTAGGTGAGATGGTGAGTAGGTGAGATGGTGAGTAGGTGAGATGGTGAGTAGGTGAGATGGTGAGTAGGTGAGATGGTGAGTAGGTGAGATGGTGAGTAGGTGAGATGGTGAGTAGGTGAGATGGTGAGTAGGTGAGGCGGTGAGTAAGTGAGGTGGTGAGACGGTGAGTAGGTGAGACGGTGAGTAGGTGAGACGGTGAGTAGGTGAGATGGTGAGTAGGTGAGATGGTGAGTAGGTGAGATGGTGAGTAGGTGAGATGGTGAGTAGGTGAGATGGTGAGTAGGTGAGGTGGTGAGTAGGTGAGGTGGTGAGTAGGTGAGGTGGTGAGTCGGTGAGTCGGTGAGACGGTGAGTCGGTGAGTAGGTGAGACGGTGAGTAGGTGAGTCGGTGAGTAGGTGAGACGGTGAGTAGGTGAGACGGTGAGTAGGTGAGATGGTGAGTAGGTGAGACGGTGAGTAGGTGAGACGGTGAGTAGGTGAGATGGTGAGTAGGTGAGATGGTGAGTAGGTGAGATGGTGAGTAGGTGAGATGGTGAGTAGGTGAGATGGTGAGTAGGTGAGGTGGTGAGTAGGTGAGGTGGTGAGTAGGTGAGGTGGTGAGTCGGTGAGTCGGTGAGACGGTGAGTCGGTGAGTAGGTGAGACGGTGAGTAGGTGAGTCGGTGAGTAGGTGAGACGGTGAGTAGGTGAGACGGTGAGTAGGTGAGATGGTGAGTAGGTGAGATGGTGAGTAGGTGAGATGGTGAGTAGGTGAGATGGTGAGTAGGTGAGATGGTGAGTAGGTGAGGTGGTGAGTAGGTGAGGTGGTGAGTCGGTGAGTCGGTGAGACGGTGAGTCGGTGAGTAGGTGAGACGGTGAGTAGGTGAGGTGGTGAGTAAGTGAGGTGGTGAGTCGGTGAGTCGGTGAGACGGTGAGTAGGTGAGACGGTGAGTAGGTGAGACGGTGAGTAGGTGAGACGGTGAGTAGGTGAGACGGTGAGTAGGTGAGATGGTGAGTAGGTGAGATGGTGAGTAGGTGAGATGGTGAGTAGGTGAGGTGGTGAGTAGGTGAGGTGGTGAGTCGGTGAGTCGGTGAGACGGTGAGTAGGTGAGACGGTGAGTAGGTGAGACGGTGAGTAGGTGAGACGGTGAGTAGGTGAGATGGTGAGTAGGTGAGATGGTGAGTAGGTGAGATGGTGAATAGGTGAGATGGTGAGTAGGTGAGGTGGTGAGTAGGTGAGGTGGTGAGTCGGTGAGTCGGTGAGTCGGTGAGACGGTGAGTCGGTGAGACGGTGAGTAGGTGAGACGGTGAGTAGGTGAGATGGTGAGTAGGTGAGATGGTGAGTAGGTGAGATGGTGAGTAGGTGAGATGGTGAGTAGGTGAGATGGTGAGTAGGTGAGGTGGTGAGTCGGTGAGTCGGTGAGTCGGTGAGACGGTGAGTCGGTGAGACGGTGAGTAGGTGAGACGGTGAGTAGGTGAGACGGTGAGTAGGTGAGACGGTGAGACGGTGAGTAGGTGAGACGGTGAGTAGGTGAGATGGTGAGTAGGTGAGATGGTGAGATGGTGAGATGGTGAGTAGGTGAGTAGGTGAGTAGGTGAGTCGGTGAGTCGGTGAGACGGTGAGTCGGTGAGACGGTGAGTCGGTGAGACGGTGAGTCGGTGAGACGGTGAGTAGGTGAGACGGTGAGTAGGTGAGACGGTGAGTAGGTGAGACGGTGAGTAGGTGAGACGGTGAGTAGGTGAGACGGTGAGTAGGTGAGATGGTGAGTAGGTGAGATGGTGAGTAGGTGAGATGGTGAGTAGGTGAGATGGTGAGTAGGTGAGATGGTGAGTAGGTGAGTAGGTGAGATGGTGAGTAGGTGAGTAGGTGAGGTGGTGAGTAGGTGAGGTGGTGAGTCGGTGAGTCGGTGAGTCGGTGAGTCGGTGAGACGGTGAGTCGGTGAGACGGTGAGTCGGTGAGACGGTGAGTCGGTGAGACGGTGAGTCGGTGAGACGGTGAGTCGGTGAGACGGTGAGTCGGTGAGACGGTGAGTAGGTGAGACGGTGAGTAGGTGAGACGGTGAGTAGGTGAGATGGTGAGTAGGTGAGTAGGTGAGGTGGTGAGTCGGTGAGGTGGTGAGTCGGTGAGTCGGTGAGACGGTGAGTCGGAGAGACGGTGAGTCGGTGAGACGGTGAGTCGGTGAGACGGTGAGTAGGTGAGACGGTGAGTCGGTGAGACGGTGAGTAGGTGAGACGGTGAGTAGGTGAGATGGTGAGTAGGTGAGGTGGTGAGTAGGTGAGGTGGTGAGTAGGTGAGGCGGTGAGTCGGTGAGACGGTGAGTAGGTGAGACGGTGAGTAGGTGAGATGGTGAGTAGGTGAGATGGTGAGCAGGTGAGATGGTGAGCAGGTGAGATGGTGAGCAGGTGAGATGGTGAGATGGTGAGCAGGTGAGATGGTGAGGAGGTGACATGGTGAGGAGGTGACATGGTGAGTCGGTGAGATGGTGAGGAGGTGACATGGTGAGCAGGTGAGCAGGTGAGATGGTGAGGAGGTGAGATGGTGAGGAGGTGAGATGGTGAGGAGGTGAGATGGTGAGTAGGTGAGATGGTGAGTAGGTGAATAGGTGAGCTGGTGAGGAGGTGAGCTGGTGAGTATGTGAGCAGGTGAGATGGTGAGGAGGTGAGCTGGTGAGGAGGTGAGCAGGTGAGATGGTGAGTAGATGAGATGGTGAGTAGGTGAGATGGTGAGTAGGTGAGATGGTGAGTAGGTGAGATGGTGTGTAGGTGAGATGGTGAGTAGGTGAGATGGTGAGTAGGTGAGATGGTGAGTAGGTGAGATGGTGTGTAGGTGAGCAGGTGAGGTGGTGAGGAGGTGAGATGGTGAGGAGGTGAGCTGGTGAGTAGGTGAGATGGTGAGTAGGTGAATAGGTGAGCTGGTGAGTAGGTGAGATGGTGAGTAGGTGAATAGGTGAGATGGTGAGGAGGTGAGCTGGTGAGTATGTGAGCAGGTGAGATGGTGAGGAGGTGAGCTGGTGAGGAGGTGAGCAGGTGAGATGGTGAGTAGGTGAGATGGTGAGTAGGTGAGATGGTGTGTAGGTGAGATGGTGAGTAGGTGAGATGGTGAGTAGGTGAGATGGTGAGATGGTGTGTAGGTGAGATGGTGAGTAGGTGAGATGGTGAGTAGATGAGATGGTGAGTAGGTGAGTAGGTGAGATGGTGAGTAGGTGAGGTGGTGAGTAGGTGAGATGGTGAGGTGGTGAGCTGGTGAGTAGGTGAGATGCTGAGGAGGTGAGATGGTGAGTAGGTGAGATGGTGAGTAGGTGAATAGGTGAGCTGGTGAGTAGGTGAGATGGTGAGTAGGTGAATAGGTGAGATGGTGAGGAGGTGAGCTGGTGAGTATGTGAGCAGGTGAGCTGGTGAGGAGGTGAGCTGGTGAGGAGGTGAGCAGGCTCAGATGGTGAGTAGGTGAGATGGTGAGACGGTGAGTAGGTGAGATGGTGTGTAGGTGAGATGGTGAGTAGGTGAGATGGTGAGTAGGTGAGATGGTGAGTAGGTGAGGTGGTGAGTAGGTGAGATGGTGAGGTGGTGAGCTGGTGAGTAGGTGAGATGCTGAGGAGGTGAGATGGTGAGTAGGTGAGATGGTGAGTAGGTGAGATGGTGAGTAGGTGAGATGGTGAGTAGGTGAGATGCTGAGGAGGTGAGATGGTGAGTAGATGGTATGGTGGATCGGTGTGATGCTGAGTAGGTGAGATGGTGAGTAGGTGAGATGGTGAGTAGGTGAGATGGTGAGGAGGTGACATGGTGAGTAGGTGAGATGGTGGATCGGTGTGGTGCTGAGTAGGTGAGATGGTGAGTAGGTGAGATGGTGGATCGGTGTGATGCTGAGTAGGTGAGATGGTGAGTAGGTGAGATGGTGGATCGGTGTGATGCTGAGTAGGTGAGATGGTGAGTAGGTGAGATGGTGGATCGGTGTGATGCTGAGTAGGTGAGATGGTGGATCGGTGTGATGCTGAGTAGGTGAGATGGTGAGTAGGTGAGATGGTGGATCGGTGTGATGCTGAGTAGGTGAGATGGTGAGTAGGTGAGATGGTGAGTAGGTGAGGTGGTGAGTAGGTGAGGTGGTGAGTCGGTGAGTCGGTGAGACGGTGAGTAGGTGAGACGGTGAGTAGGTGAGACGGTGAGTAGGTGAGATGGTGAGTAGGTGAGATGGTGAGTAGGTGAGATGGTGAGTAGGTGAGATGGTGAGATGGTGAGTAGGTGAGATGGTGAGTAAGTGAGTAGGTGAGGTGGTGAGTAGGTGAGGTGGTGAGTCGGTGAGTCGGTGAGACGGTGAGTCGGTGAGTCGGTGAGACGGTGAGTCGGTGAGACGGTGAGTAGGTGAGACGGTGAGTAGGTGAGATGGTGAGTAGGTGAGGTGGTGAGTAGGTGAGGTGGTGAGTCGGTGAGTCGGTGAGACGGTGAGTAGGTGAGACGGTGAGTAGGTGAGACGGTGAGTAGGTGAGATGGTGAGTAGGTGAGATGGTGAGCAGGTGAGATGGTGAGCAGGTGAGATGGTGAGCAGGTGAGATGGTGAGCAGGTGAGATGGTGAGCAGGTGAGATGGTGAGGAGGTGACATGGTGAGGAGGTGACATGGTGAGTAGGTGAGATGGTGAGGAGGTGACATGGTGAGTAGGTGAGCAGGTGAGATGGTGAGGAGGTGAGATGGTGAGGAGGTGAGATGGTGAGGAGGTGAGATGGTGAGTAGGTGAGATGGTGAGTAGGTGAATAGGTGAGCTGGTGAGTAGGTGAGATGGTGAGTAGGTGAATAGGTGAGATGGTGAGGAGGTGAGCTGGTGAGTATGTGAGCAGGTGAGATGGTGAGGAGGTGAGCTGGTGAGGAGGTGAGCAGGTGAGATGGTGAGTAGGTGAGATGGTGAGTAGGTGAGATGGTGAGTAGGTGAGATGGTGAGTAGGTGAGATGGTGTGTAGGTGTGATGGTGAGTAGGTGAGATGGTGAGTAGGTGAGATGGTGAGTAGGTGGGATGGTGTGTAGGTGAGCAGGTGAGATGGTGAGGAGGTGAGATGGTGAGGAGGTGAGCTGGTGAGTAGGTGAGATGGTGAGTAGGTGAATAGGTGAGCTGGTGAGTAGGTGAGATGGTAGGTGAATAGGTGAGATGGTGAGGAGGTGAGCTGGTGAGTATGTGAGCAGGTGAGATGGTGAGGAGGTGAGCTGGTGAGGAGGTGAGCAGGTGAGATGGTGAGTAGGTGAGATGGTGAGTAGGTGAGATGGTGTGTAGGTGAGATGGTGAGTAGGTGAGATGGTGAGTAGGTGAGATGGTGAGTAGGTGAGATGGTGTGTAGGTGAGATGGTGAGTAGGTGAGATGGTGAGTAGGTGAGATGGTGAGTAGGTGAGATGGTGAGTAGGTGAGATGGTGAGTAGGTGAGGTGGTGAGTAGGTGAGATGGTGAGGTGGTGAGCTGGTGAGTAGGTGAGATGCTGAGGAGGTGAGATGGTGAGTAGGTGAGATGGTGAGTAGGTGAATAGGTGAGCTGGTGAGTAGGTGAGATGGTGAGTAGGTGAATAGGTGAGATGGTGAGGAGGTGAGCGGGTGAGTATGTGAGCAGGTGAGCTGGTGTGGAGGTGAGCTGGTGAGGAGGTGAGCAGGTGAGATGGTGAGTAGGTGAGATGGTGAGTAGGTGAGATGGTGAGTCGGTGAGATGGTGAGTAGGTGAGATGGTGTGTAGGTGAGATGGTGAGTAGGTGAGATGGTGAGTAGGTGAGGTGGTGAGTAGGTGAGATGGTGAGGTGGTGAGCTGGTGAGTAGGTGAGATGCTGAGGAGGTGAGATGGTGAGTAGGTGAGATGGTGAGTAGGTGAGTAGGTGAGATGGTGAGTAGGTGAGATGGTGAGTAGGTGAGATGGTGAGTAGGTGAGATGCTGAGGAGGTGAGATGGTGAGTAGGTGGTATGGTGGATCGGTGTGATGCTGAGTAGGTGAGATGGTGAGTAGGTGAGATGGTGAGTAGGTGAGATGGTGAGGAGGTGACATGGTGAGTAGGTGAGCAGGTGAGATGGTGAGGAGGTGAGATGGTGAGGAGGTGAGATGGTGAGTAGGTGAGATGGTGAGTAGGTGAGATGCTGAGGAGGTGAGATGGTGAGTAGGTGTTATGGTGGATCGGTGTGATGCTGAGTAGGTGAGATGGTGAGTAGGTGAGATGGTGAGTAGGTGAGATGGTGAGTAGGTGAGATGGTGAGTAGGTGAGATGGTGAGTAGGTGAGATGGTGAGTAGGTGAGATGGTGAGTAGGTGAGATGGTGAGTAGGTGAGATGGTGAGTAGGTGAGATGGTGAGTAGGTGAGATGGTGAGTAGGTGAGATGGTGAGTAAGTGAGATGGTGAGTAGGTGAGATGGTGAGTAGGTGAGATGCTGAGTAGGTGAGATGGTGAGTAGGTGTTATGGTGGATCGGTGTGATGCTGAGTAGGTGAGATGGTGAGTAGGTGAGATGGTGAGTAGGTGAGATGGTGAGTAGGTGAGATGGTGGATCGGTGTGATGCTGAGTAGGTGAGATGGTGAGTAGGTGAGATGGTGGATCGGTGTGATGCTGAGTAGGTGTGATGGTGGATCGGTGTGATGCTGAGTAGGTGAGATGGTGAGTAGGTGAGATGGTGGATCGGTGTGATGCTGAGTAGGTGAGATGGTGAGTAGGTGAGATGGTGGATCGGTGTGATGCTGAGTAGGTGAGATGGTGGATCGGTGTGATGCTGAGTAGGTGAGATGGTGAATAGGTGAGATGGTGGATCGGTGTGATGCTGAGTAGGTGAGATGGTGAGTAGGTGAGATGGTGGATCAGTGTGATGCTGAGTAGGTGAGATGGTGAGTAGGTGAGATGCTGAGTAGGTGAGATGGTGAGTAGGTGAGATGGTGGATCAGTGTGATGCTGAGTAGGTGAGATGCTGAGTAGGTGAGATGGTGAGTAGGTGAGGTGGTGAGTAGGTGAGATGAAGTAAAGTGGGAGGAGGCTCACGAGGAGTGTAAATAACAGTACTGTCCAGTTGGTATTTCTAGGTGTCAATTCTATGTAATTCAAGGTACTCCCAGCACAGGGCAGATACAATGAAAATAATGTAAATATTTCCTGTTAATGAACTGATCAAATTTGATTTGTCTTGATAGATGGCATGAATATTACAGTCCACACCTGTCGGAGTGAGCTGTGCACCATTTTTCAGAAGTGTATTGCTATCATGTACCCTTTTAACATTGAATACTGTCTCATCTCCTCCACCATACTCTACATCATGTGGACTAACATTGGAAGGGCCATTAACCACCATGTCACTCATGCAAGTTACAAGTTTAAAGACTCCAGCCTTTTGGGACCACTGCTGGGGTTAGTGGCATTAATCATTGGAATGTGCATCTTCATCCTGTATCAGATCGAGATTGCAACTGATCCTTCACAGCCTAAACCCTTTATACAGTTCTATGTTTTCCACATTGTCCTGCTCTCTGTCATGTCTCTCTGCTCTCTGGCTGGTATGATCGTTCACAGGTGGGAGGAGCGAGATGTTGACACCAGGAAGAACCCAACCCGGAGTCTGGATGTGATCCTGCTGCAGGTAGCTGCGCTTGGACAATTGTGCATCTCGTATTTCTCCATTGTGGCCATTGTGTCCAATCATTTCAGTCAGTCTGTGGATGTTCTCAATCTCACCTACTCCCTGTTCATTATCATTGAACACATGCTGCAGAACCTCTTTATTATGGAGGGTTTGCATAGACAACATGCTACGGAGGAACTTTGTTTAAACTTGGGGGAAATGAGTGAGGAAGACCTCCCCACTGACCCTCAGCATGAGGCACTTCGCTTAGAGATCATTCCTGGTGTCCATGAACCCACAGCAGTAACATTAAACACAAATTCTGATGGACAAGATGAGCTGAGTGATGCTAACAAAGAAATGAACTGTTCATTCGAAGTGGAGTTCAGGAGAACTTCCCAAATACCGCTCCAAAAGAACAGCAAACTCAACTGGAAAAGGAAGTTCCTGAAGGAGATCTCTATATTCATGATCATGTGCAACCTGATGGTAAGTTACCTTTGCTTCTTTTATTACAATTTTCCTCCTTAACCCTCTTCTTCAGGGTTAGCTGATATTTCACAGGTTTTGGCAACTCCCCCACGCTCTGACTGGCAGAGGCATTCGGCACAAACAGGAACAGGGGAGGCCACTGAGCCTCTTGAGTCCTTTTGTCTATTCTATGCAGAGAGGCAGTACAGGCATGATGGAGCGAATGGCCTCCTCCTGTGTTGTAACCATTCTATGATTCTATGACTGATCTTTATCTCAACTCCATTTTGATTTGATTTGATTTATTATTGTCATATGTATTAGTATACAGTGAAAAGTATTGTTTCTTGTGTGCTATACAAACTAAGCATACCGTTCATAGAGAAGGAAAGGAGATGGTGTAGAATGTAGCATTTAAACCAATGCCCTTGATTTCCATATCCAACAAAAATCTATCAACCTCAGTTTTGACGTCTCTAATTGACGGACCTCGTGAACGGCCTTTCCAGGGGAGGGTGGGAGATTTCTGGATTCCCACTCCACTTTGTGATTCCACATCTGATTGGTCTAACTGTATTTAAGGTTGTGCTGCTTTGTTCTAGATTCCTTCACCACAGTTTCTCTGTGCGTACACTGCTGTAGCCGTTAACATTTTAAACACCACTTAATCTTCTACACTCAAGGGAATAGTTTCTGCAATTTATTCTCATGATTCCACCCTTTAAGCCCTGGAATCATTCTTATAAATCTATAATTAAAATAAACAACCCAAGAGGCAATTTCTTAAATAGAAGGAGTGACATTAGAAATGTTCCAGTTCACAATGTTTATCCCTCAACCAACATCACTGAATCTAATTTATCTCTTGGGGGATTATTTATGCCCCTGGGGGTTATATACCTCTTTGGGGGTCATTTATCTCGGGTGGGGTGATTTGTACTTCTCTGCAATAATTTACCTCTCAGGTGGGGTTTGTACCTCTCTGGGGTAATTTATCTCGGGGGGGTGGGTTATGTACTTCTCTGGGGTAATTTATCATTGAGGGGGGTGTTGTACCTCTCTGGGGTAATTTATCTCGAGGGGGGGGGGTTATGTACCTCCCAGGGATAATTTATCTCGGTGGGGGGGGGCGTTATGTACTTCTCTGGGGTAATTTATCTTTTGGGGGGAATAATATTTACCAAACTCGCTCAGTTGGGGAATACCAAAATCAGATCAGCCAATCGAGTTATTTTCCATTGGGTTTGAGTGAAGTAAAATCAGATGGCCAATTGGATCTGAGCATGACAAGTTCTTGGTGAGTGTGGGATCGTGCTGTGTGCAGATATCCTGAGGATGTGAAGTCCAACCTTTTCCAGTTCTGTCCTAACCTGCTTAAGAAGCAGCAAAACTGTCTGCACAATATGCTCAAACTTATAATGACTTTGACATCTCTATCATTGTAGAAGTTTAAAACTTGGAATAAAACCCATTCAGCCAATCATGATTGTGCTAGCTCTTCGCCATAGTAAATGGAAGATAATTCCACTTCCCTCCCCGCAAGTCATGTACCTGTCTTTACTTCAAATATTTATTATGCCAAAAATGATGCAATGATCTCAGCCTTAACTTGTCGTAGTGACAAAGAGCTCCTTCCTAAACCCTCCCAAAGGTTTCTTCCAAAGCTCCTCATTCTTAGGAACTATTTTATTCTCTCAACTCCTTATAACTGACTCCCCAACCAGAGGGAATAATCTTTCCCTGTTCACGCTGTACAAACTATTTATAATGTTAATACTTTAATTAAATCTCCTCTTGCCCTCCTGGGCTCCAGTGAAAACTGATAAACCTTCACAGTGCTCTCTCTATATTGGGATGTCTAACTAATGCTTTTGAATAAATGTATCACCTTTTTACGATTGCACTTCATGCCTCTATTTGTAAAGGTCTAAAAATAACTTATAAAAGCACCCAGATTGTCACTATGCCTGTGTTTCTTCACTCAGCACAACATAGCAGCCGCCCCCCACCCCCCGCCGCCGCCCCCCCCCCCCCCCACCACCTCTCTGTTTGTTGAGTTGATCATAGAATCCCTACAGTACAGAAAGAGGCCATTCGGCCCATCGAGCCTGCACCGATAACAATCCCACCCTATCCCCATAACCCCACATATTTGCCCTGTGCTATTCCTCCCCCCCCAAAAAACTAGGGTCAATTTAGCATGGCCAATCAACCTAACACACACCTTAGGACTGTGGGAGAAAACCGGAACACCCGGAGGAAACCCATGCAGACACGGGGAGAATGTGTAAACGCCACACAGACAGTGACCCAAGCCGGGAATCGAACCCAGATCTCTGGCACTGTGTGAGGTAGTAGTGCTAAGCACTGTGTGAGGTAGTCGTGCTAAGCACTGTGCTACCGTGCTGTGTGATAATCCCATTGCTTGTTTTTTTTTTCCATTTGACCCAGGAATGCTGGATGTTGACACTGTACAAAGTGATACATTCCCAACTGAAGTTCCTCAACAGTGTCTCAGCTAACTTAGTTACAGCATGGGTTAGAAGCACAACATACGCTAACCCATCAATCTTGAAGCAGTTGATATGAGGGAATAAGAGCAGGTGTAGACCATATGGCCTTCGTGCTTGTTCCACAATTCAATCGCATCATGGCTGACCTTTAGTTTCAACTCAAATTTCCTGCCTACTCCCCATAATTCTTCACTCCCTTAGAGACCAAACAGCTGTCCATCTGAACCAAAATGTATTCAGCGATGGAGCTTCCACAAACCTCTGGGTAGCGAATTCCAAAGATTCACAACCGGTTGAATAAAGAAATTTCTTCCCTAAATGATTCGTTCCTTATCCTGAGACTGTGCTCCCATGTTCTATATACCCCAGATAAGGGAAACAACCCCTGTGTCTACTCTGTGAAGCCCCTTCTGAAGCTTTTGTATTCCAATGAGATGGCCTCTCATTCTTCTAAACTCCAGAGAATACAGAGACCATTTATTTAGCCTCTCACCACAGGATAACCCTCTCATTACAGAGACCAATATAGTGAACCTTCGCTGTAACGTCTCCAATGCGAATATATCCTTCCATAAGTATGGAGACCAACACGGTGCACTATGTTACAGTTGTCATCCCACCAAAGCCCCATACAATTGTAGCAAGACCATTCTAGAAATGGTCTTGCGACAACAGAGTAAACATATTACGGAGAAGGAGGTGCTGGAAGTCTTAAAGCGCATCAAAGGTAGATAAATTCCCGGGCGGCACGGTAGCACAGTGGTTAGCACTGCTGCTTCACAGCTCCAGGGACCTGGGTTCGATTTCTGGCTTGGGTCACTGTCTGTGTGGAGTTTGCACATTCTCCTCGTGTCTGCGTGGGTTTCCTCTGGGTGCTCCGGTTTTCTCCCACTGTCCAAAGATGTGCGGGTTAGGTTGATTGGCCATGCTAAAAGAAATTGCCCTTAGTGTCCTGAGATGCGTAGGTTAGAGGGATTAGCGGGTAAATATGTAGGGATATGGGGGTAGGGCCTGGGTGGGATTGTGGTCGGTGCAGACTCGATGGGCTGAATGGCCTCCTTCTGCACTGTAGGGTTTCTATGACCTGATGAAGTGTATCCCAGGACATTGTGGGAGGCTAGGGAGGAAATTGCGGGTCCCCGAGCCGAGATACTTGAATCATCGATTGTCACGGGTGAGGTGCCTGAAGATTGGAGAGTCGCAAATGTTGTGCCTTTGTTTAAAAAGGGCTGCAGGGAAAAGCCTGGGAACTACAAGCCAGTGAGCCTCACATCTGTGGTGGGTAAGTTGTTGGAAGGTATTTTGAGAGACAGGATCTACAGGCATTTAGAGACGCAAGGACTGGTTAGGGACAATCAGCATGGCTTTGTGATTGGAAAATCATGTCTCACAAATTTGATTGAGTTTTTTTGAAGGGGTAACCAAGAAGATAGATGAGGGCAGTACAGTTGATGTTGTCTACATGGACTTTAGCAAGGCCTTTGACAAGGTACCGCATAGTAGGTTGTTGCATAAGGTTAAATCTCACGGGATCCAGGGTGAGATATCTAAATGGATACAAAATTGGCTTCTTGACAGAAGCCAGAGGGTAGTTGTAGAGGGTTGTTTTTTCAAACTGGAGGCCTGTGACCAGCGGTGTGCCTCAGGGATCAGTGCTGGGTCCACTGTTGTTTGTCATTTATATTAATGATTTGGATGAGAATATAGGAGGCATGGTTAGTAAGTTTGCAGATGACACCAAGATTGGTGGCATAATGGACAGTGAAGAAAGTTATCTCCGACTGTAACGGGATTTTGATCAATTGGGCCTGTGGGCTGATGAATGGCAGATGGAGTTTAATTTAGACAAATGCAAGGTGATGCATTTTGGTAGATTGAACCAAGGCAGACTTACTCAGTTAATGGTAGGGCGTTGGGGAGAGTTACGGAACAAAGAGATCTAGGGGTACAGGTACATAGCTCCTTGAAAGTGGAGTCACAGGTGGACAGGGTAGTGAAGAAGGCATTCGACATGCTTGGTTTCATCGGTCAGAACATTGAACACAGGAGTTGGGGCGTCTTGTTGAAGTTGTACAAGACATTGGTAAAGCCACACTTGGAATACTGTGTGCAGTTCTGGTCACCCTATTATAGAAAGGATATTATTAAACCAGAAAGAGTGCAGAAAAGATTTACTAGGATGCTACCGGGACTTGATTGTTTGAATTATAAGGAGAGGCTGGATAGACTGGGACTTTTTTCTCTGGAGCGTAGAAGGCTGAGGGGTGATCTTATAGAGGTCTATAAAATAATGAGGGGCACAGATCAGCTTGATAGTCAATATCTTTTCCCAAAGGTAGGAGAGTCTAAAACTAGACGGCATAGGTTTAAGGTGAAAGGGGAGAGATACAAAAGTGTCCAGAGGGGGCAATTTCTTCACGCACAGGGTGGTGAGTGTCTGGAACAACCTGCCAGAGGTAGTAGTAGAGGCGGGTACAATTTTGTCTTTTAAAAAGCATTTAGATAGTTACATGGATAAGATGTATATAGAGGGATATGGGCCAAATGTGGGTAATTGGAATTAGCTTAGGGGTTTAAAATAAAAGGGCGGCATGGACAAATTGGGCCGAAGGGCCTGTTTCCATGCTGTAAACCTCTATGGCCCTAAACCCCACCCCCAAGGTGAACCATTAAAAAACCCCAGGTCAGGTATAAAACGGGGGTTTATTCCTGTACTCCAATCTGTTTGCCTTCCTGGATACAAACATTCCGTACACCCTACGGAAATCAATATTTAAATGTTTAAAGCCTTTTAAAAAAATATTGTTTTCTGTGTTTACTACCAAAGTGAATAACCTCACACTTACCCACATTATCATCCAGCTGATACCTTATTGCCAAAAGAGAAAATGCTGGAAAATCTCAGCAGGTCTGGCAGCATCTGTAAAGAGAGAAAAGAGCTGACGTTTCGAGTCCAGATGACCCTTTGTCAAACCTTATTGCCAACTCACTTAAACTGTCTTTATCTCTTTGTGTCCTCCACAGAGCTTGCATTCCCACTTGGCTTTGTATTAGTAGCAAACTTAGATACATTACTCTTTGTCTCTTCATCTAAATCATGAATAAACGTTGTAAATAGTTACAGCCTGCCAACTTGAAATTGCCCCACTTACCCCGATTTTCTGCTTCCATTACCAATTCGCCATCTGTGCTTTATATGCCTGAACTCCATGGGTCATTTCTTATGTATTAACCTTTTGCGTGGCACATTATGGACATGTTAGAAAGCCAGGTATATTACATCTACTGGTTCTCCTTTATCTACCCTATTAGTAACATCAGAAAGCTGAAAAAAATTGTCAAACACAATTTTCCTTTTGTAAAACCATGTTGACTTTCTCTGAGGTTACTATACCCTACATTATTAAAACTTCATTAACAATAGATTCCAACCTGATGTTTGATGTTAGGCTAACTGGTCTGTAGTTCCTCCTTGATAAGCTATGTTCACATTTTGTAGATTTTTTTTTCAATGAATGTACTTCTGTTGAACATTCCAAAGTTTTTTTTTTCGATGTTTCCAACCTGTTCAGACCATTCCAGAAATGCACAGCGAAAGTTAGACACAGAGCAAAACATCACCCCATCCCCAAAATGAACCATCAAATATTTCCAGCTCAGGTACAAAACAGGGGCTACACACAGAGTAAAGCTCCTTCTGCTCTATCCTCCCAAATATTCCCAGGACTGATACAGCACTGGCTATATACAGACTAAATTTCCTCTACATTATTGCACCACACATTCCCAGGGCAGGTATGGCACAGGTTAGGTACAGTGTAAATTTCCCTCTACACTGTACCCATCAAATGTTCCTTAGTCCTATTGTCTCAGGATATCGACTAGGATACAGTGCCCAGGGGCAGAGAGGCATTGCACTGTGACATGTTGTAATTGTTTGGTTTATTTTTGCATTGTCGGTATTTTTCTATTACCCTGTACTATAGGAAATGTTTCTCAGTAATATTTGAGTAATAATTGAATCTTGATAAGTGCCTAATGGCAGATGTCATCCTAGCCTCAGGGTAAGTGACTGAATTTTGTTCCATTGCAGCTCTGGATTATATCGGCATTTGGAGTTCACCTCCAGTTTGAGAGTTGTCTGGAGAAACGGTTCTATGGAGTTTCAGTCTGGTTTGCAATTCTGAATTTTGGGCTGCCATTGGGAGTTTTCTACAGAATGCATTCCGCTGGCAATCTCCTGGAAATTTATCTCACCGCCTGATCCCTCATTCTGTGACTGAAGAGCAAATCACAGCCGGCATCTCCACATCATGGACCAGGAGCCAAGAGATCAGCATGCACAAAGTGTCAGTAAACAACCTTCTTCAATTTCTATAGATCCTGATGCATCCCAGGCTACAGGTTAATGTGTATTGGTGCCTTCCATTGCCTCAAGCAGGTTCCCATTGCTTGCACATGATGCTAGACAGTGTATGTCAACTGGCCACTTGCCAATAATGATACATGTTCAAAACTTTCCCTCACCGAATTGTGCATTCACACACCTTCCAGCACAGCAGAAACCCTGGTCAACTCTTCCTCTCCCGATCCGGGGAACATTGAATCTGATGATAGTTCCCAACATCTGTTCCATTGATATCAGGATTCAAACCTGGAATTTCTTGGTCCTCTCTGAGCACATATCCACTTCCAAGAGCGAGCAGAGATTTATCCTTCAGCTACAGGTCATGGAGCTGGGATCTGCTTCCTCCCAAATCTTCATTATCATCCAGGACTATGTAAATACTCAGCAATCCAGCATTCTGGAATCATAGAATCCCTACAGTGCAGAAGGAGGCCATTCAGCTCATCGAGTCTGCAGCGACTCTGTCCATCCTCTGTACACTTAGGAAGGATATTGTTACCAAGGGCTTGTACAGTCCAAGGTGATACTAATTGAGGGAGGGTTGGCTTGTAAATTTGAGTCATTATATTTGTTTGATTCTAAAGTTTCTGTTAATATTTCTAATAAATATTATTTCCTAAACAGATTATTTTTGTCAAAGTATATTATACTTTCCCTTGGGTACATCCGAACGAACCCAAGTAGGCCACTGTTTGTAATGTGCCAGGCTAAACTGATAACATTACAGGGGGCACGGGAGGTAGAAGATGTCAGTCTTGTGCCTGTTGCTGTCTTGATCCTGGATCTTGCTTGAGATCTTTGTCAGCAGAGCAGTTAGGAGCAGAAACCCAGGACACGGAGCATCACCAGCAGGAATCTTGATCTCACCAACCAGCACCTAGATACTGAAGCATACACCCAGAGAGCCTGCAGCCAAACATCTGAGAAAGGTTTGATCCTACACCATAGACACTAATAGAGACAGAAGTCAGACAAACTGTTGCTGAATACATAATGAGAGATTTTAGCACCTGACAGATAATGGAACCTACAGCAACGATCTGAAAGATCTGTCGACACTGTAAAATCTGACAAGTATTCAAACCCGTAAGATATCTTAGTGCATCAATCCTACCCTTACGGATCTGGCAGATGATGGATTCTTCATGCCAATATCTGAAGATGATCCTCTCTAGACCCACATATCCAAGAGGATTGACTCTACACTCAGACCTTTTTGATTTGATTTATTGTCACATGTATTAACATACAGTGAAAAGTATTGTTTCTTGCACGCTATACAAAGCATATCATTCATGGAGAAGGAAACGAGAGAGTGCAGAATGTAGTGTTACAGTCATAGCAAGGGTGTAGAGAAAGATCAACTTAGTGCAAGGTAGGTCCATTCAAAAGTCTGACAGCAGCAGGGAAGAAGCTGTTCTTGTGTCGGGGTTGGTACGTGTCCTCAGGCTTTTGTATCTTTTTCCTGATGGAAGAAGGTAGAAGGGAGTATGTCCGGGGTGCGTGGGGCCCTTAATTATGCTGGCTGCTTTTTCGAGACAGCAGGAAGTGTAGACAGAGTCAATGGATGGGAGGCTGGTTTGCGTGATGGACTGGGCTTCATTCACAACCCTTTGTAGTTTATTGCAGTCTTGGGCAGAGCAGGAGCCATACCAGCTGTGATACATCTGGAAAGGATGCTTTCTAAGGGACATCTGTAAAAGTTGGTGAGAGTCATAACTGACATGCCAAATTTCCTGTCAGACCCTACACACAGAAAATGACATAAATGCTGCAGACAGATCTGTCGTAGAGCCAACTCCATATCCAAAGTTTAGACAGATGTTGCCCCATGCATCCAGAGGTCTGACAGATGTTCCATCCCACACTGTGGCTTCCAGAATCTATATGGAAATGTCTGATAAGTGTTGAACACTGCATCCAGAGGTTGGAAAATGTTTGATGCTAAGAGAACAGATACTCGCTCTGAAATGCAAAGATCTGATAAATATTGCAATCTGTGCCAATCTCAGTGCACTGACTCATTGGGCCAGTGGATGAGTTATCAATGCCCTCTCTGTATCTTCCTCCAAAATCTACACATGCTTGTGAACAAGACACCTCCCTTGCCATCCAATATGCTTATTATGGATGTTCACAATGACATCATGGCCAAGGCAGAGACGTGGGCTGAGGATTGATAACACTCTTCCTCTTAATGAAGTTTTCCCACCTGGCTATGTGTTCCACCACTTGCCCCATTCAAACCACTGCAGTGGTGACCTTTATCACCAAATCTTACCCTGGTCTGTCTTTCTAATCCTCTGGTACCTTCTCCTCTTTTGAGCATCTCATCTTGCTCCAGCCCTCAGTCAATATCCTTGTTCTACATTCTTCACCCAAATAAGACACCAAGTTTCTCGTTGAGAATCTTCTCTGTTTTCCTCCCTCAGTTCCTGCACTGAGAAACTTCTCATCCTTGGCAATTTCAATTTGCATCTCAACTTTTCTTGCTCTCTATCCTTCTTAAATCTCTTCCTCCACATCTCTCCCATCCACATTCACAGCTATCCCCTTTGATCTATCTAATATGGCCTCACTATTCCCATTATCATAGATAAGGCCATCTCTGATCACTTCCTTGTATCCTACCCTACCCACATCCCCTTCCCTCCACCCCCTCCAAACCCTACCTCTTTCTGTGTCACTACTGAATAAAGCTCTCCATCAAGCTGTTCTTGAGTCGGTTGGTACGTCTCCTCAGACTTTTGTATCTTTTTCCCAATGGAAGAAGGTGGAAGAGAATATGTTTGGGGCGCCTGGGGTCCTTAATTATGCTGGCTGCTTTTCCGAGGCAGTGGGAAGTGTAGACAGAGTCAACAGATGGGAGGCTGGTTTGCATGATGGACTGGGCTTCGTTCATGACCCTTTCTAGTTTTTTGCAGTCTTGGTCAGAGCAGGAGCCATACCAAGCTGTGATACAACCAGAAAGAATGCTTTCTATGGTGCATCTGTAAAAGTTGGTGAGAGTCGTAGTGGACATGCCAAATTTCCTTAGCCTTCTGAGTAAGGAGGCATTGGTGAGCTTTCTTAACTATAGTGTCGGCATGGGGGGACCAGGACAGGTTGTAGTGATCTGAACACCTAGAAACTTGAAGCTCTCAACCATTTCTACTTCGTCCCCAGTGATGTAGACAGGGGCATGTTCTCCACCACGCTTCCTGAAGTCAATGACTATCTCCTTCGTATTGTTGACATTGAGGGAGAGATTGTCGTCACACCCGTTCACCAGATTCTCTATCTCATTCTTATATTCTGTCTCATCATTGTTTGAGACCTACGGTGGTGTCATCAGCAAAGGTGAAAATCGAGTTGGAGGGGAATTTGGCCAGTCAGAGGTGTATAAGGAGTATAGTAAGGGGCTGAGAACACAGCCTTGTGGGGCACCAGTGTTGAGGATGATCGTGGAGGAGATGTTGTTGCCTATCCTTACTGATTGCAGTTTGTGGGTTACGATGTCTAGGGTCCAGTCGCAGAGGGAAGAGCCGAACCCCAGGCCACGGAGTTTGGAGATGTGTTTCGTGGGAATAATGGTGTTGAAGGCTGAGCTGTAGTCAATAAATAGGAGGCTGATATAGGTGTCCTTGTTATCCAGGTGTTATCACGTACTGCTGCACCTTCAAATTCCCATCTATCTGGTTTATGCCACTTCACTCATTATGATATTTCGATAGGTACTGCCCTGCTAAATTAGTCTCTCCTTTCCTCTCAGCAAAGCCTTGGGAAGACCAAAGCCATTCTTTTCAATATGTCATGAGCTATTTCTTAGCTACTATTACTTTCACTTGTGACTGTCTGAAGCTGAGCCAGACTGTTTGGATGCTCGGTGTTGTGTTTGACCCGAAATGAACCCCCAACCACATGGCCGTTCCATCACCAAGGCTGCCCACTGTAATCTCCAACATGCTTCAGACCTTATCACTAGGAGATCTGACAGTGGACTGGCAGCTGCTCCATCCTCAGCCTATAGCCATCTGACAGACACCCAATTATTCCATACCTCGAATAGGGCAAAAATCAGTAACATCTGGAACAGTATGCTCGAGTCTGCCCAACTTCTCGTGTAGGTGCTGGCAGCTTTGGGTAGGATTACACGGGAGCCTCCATGGTCACAATGCCTCTCTTTCATGTGGACAGCTACTCACTATTCTTCAGTGAAATATCAGACCCTGAGGTACATCCCTGCCCTCCTCCTCAATCCATCTTTTTATGGGGAGTCACTGGATGGCAACCAGAAGCAGGAGACGTCCTTCCCTAGGTCAGCGGCACGCAGGGCAGAACAGGAGCTGGGAGCTACCGACACAGCGCAATGTTACACAGGGGATCTCCTTTGGACAAGTGCAAGTGGCAGTGCTACTGACCAAATTAATGGAGTACAACAACCCTGGGAAACAAGATCTGCAGCCTTTAATTCTGCTGCGCTCTTTAAAGAATTTATTTTTTTAAATAATGAGAACAGTGTGCAAACAATACACGTAAGAGTACAGATAGCATCACTCAGGAGACAATATAAATAAGAATTGTGTAACTTCGCAAAAAAACTAGACCAATAGATAGATAGATACTGGGCCCTAAAGGAAAAGATAATTCTACAGCAAAGTAAATTCAAACAGCTTACTTGCAGAGAATCCTCGCCCTTTGAGATTCCTTAAATTACAACAATGAAGTGCTTTCTAAAGTGCTATTACATATCTGTTAACATCAGGTACTGAGTCAGGAACACAATGGAGTCAAACACCACCATACACCACAGGACAGGTATGTGACTAAGGCTCCTGTACAATACAGGAACCAGGACACTAACTGTCCCCAAGTAATAACATTTTAAAAACATTTAAAACTTCTGTTCATTAGGTGAGAGATGTTAGTGTTGGTGGATGGAGCATTAACCATTCCAGGCAGCCAGTGACGGCATCAAACATTCCCAAGAACAGGTACAGCATGGACCAGAGCTCCTTCTACATTGTTTCATATACACTGCCAGGGCAGGTGCAGCGCCAAGGTGCTGACTGGTGCGGGAGTTATAGTTCCCATCTATGTGGTCAATGAATCCACAGTAACTCTCCACCTCCCTAGTCTAGGGTCACTGCCCCAGTTGCTGTCGGTTAACATCCCAAACTAGTTCATGAAACTTAGGACTTTCCTAATGTGTGTGGCTCAATAGTGTATAGGCTGGGCAGTGTATTCACTCACCAGACTACACAGAGCATATCCTAGTGTACTGAAAACAATGAATTTCTGATATACCCATATATCTATGAAACAGTACTCTAAGAAGAGTGGAAAAAAAATAATCAACTTAACGGTACATTCAAGGTCACTATTCAGTCTTTTCTGGGCTTTTTATAATTAGATTCCTGAAGTACCTCAGTGTTTTTTAAGATTACAGTTAGTGTCTGTGTGTCATACATAGAGTGACAGAATACTCTGAGCTGTGTTATCACTAGGCTTTCACAATGGCGAGCATCTGAAATTGGTACTAACTGTTAAGACAATTAGCAAAAAGAGCGGTGAAGCATTTGACGAGTTCTGAATGGGGGTGTATGTACTTATTGAAAGGCTGGGGGAGCATTTTAATGATTTCCTTTAAACGGGAATTGAAAAGAATAAATTTACAGGACTACAGGGACAGAGCAGGGAGAGTGCAACTTATTGAATAGCTCTTTCAAAGAGCTAGTACAGGCACAAATGGGCTGAATGGCCTCCTCCATGCAGAATCATTCTTGAACTATGACAAACATCCAACAAATTGTGTTTGTTTAGAGCTGATAATTGTAATAAACTAAACTCTGGAAAGGGGAGGGGGGGAAGGGGGGAAGGGGAGGGGGGAAGGGGAGGGAGGGGGGAAGGGGAGGGAGGGGGGGAAGGGGAGGGAGGGGGGGAAGGGGAGGGAGGGGGGGAAGGGGAGGGAGGGGGGGAAGGGGAGGGAGGGGGGGAAGGGGAGGGAGGGGGGGAAGGGGAGGGAGGGGGGGAAGGGGAGGGAGGGGGGAAGGGGAGGGAGGGGGGGAAGGGGAGTGAGGGGGGGAGAAGGGGAGGGGAGAAGGGGAGGGGGGGAAGGGGAGGGGGAAGGGGAGGGGGAGGAGGGGGGAAGGGGAGGGGGAGGAGGGGGGAAGGGGAGGGGGAAAAGGGGGGAAGGGGAGGGGGAAAAGGGGGGAGGGGAGGGGGAAAAGGGGGGGGAGGGGAGGGGGAAAAGGGGGGAGGGGAGGGGGAAAAGGGGGGAGGGGAGGGGGAAAAGGGGGGAGGGGAGGGGGAAAAGGGGGGAGGGGAGGGGAAAAGGGGGAGGGGAGGGGAAAAGGGGGGAGGGGAGGGGGAAAAGGGGGGAGGGGAGGGGAAAAGGGGGGAGGGGAGGGGAAAAGGGGGGAGGGGAGGGGGAAAAGGGGGGAGGGGAGGGGGAAAAGGGGAGAGGGGAGGGGGAAAAGGGGAGAGGGGAGGGGGAAAAGGGGAGAGGGGAGGGGGAAAAGGGGAGAGGGGAGGGGGAAAAGGGGAGAGGGGAGGGGGAAAAGGGAGAGGGGAGGGGGAAAAGGGGAGAGGGGGACGGGAGGGGAGGGGTAGGGAGAGAGGAGGGGGTGGGGAGGGGTTGGGGGGGTTGGGGAGGGGTGGGTGGAGGGGTGGGGGAGGGGTGGGGGGAGGGGTGGGGGAGGGGTGGAGAGGGAGGGGGAGGGGGAGGGGTGGGAGGGGGAGGGGTGGGGAGGGGGGAGGGGAGGGGGGAGGGGTGGGGAGGGGTGGGGAGGGGGGAGG
Organism: Mustelus asterias; assembly: GCF_964213995.1. NCBI lineage: Eukaryota > Metazoa > Chordata > Chondrichthyes > Carcharhiniformes > Triakidae > Mustelus > Mustelus asterias. The sequence continues at coordinate 58,019,948 of NC_135812.1, read as the reverse complement.
GGTGGGGAGGGGGGGAGGGGTGGGGAGGGGGAGGGGTGGGGGGAGGGGGAGGGTTGGGGGGAGGGGTGGGTGGAGAGGGAGGGGGGAGGGGTGGAGAGGGAGGGGGAGGGGTGGAGAGGGAGGGGGAGGGGTGGAGCGGGAGGGGGGGGAGGGGTGGGAGGGGAGGGGGGAGGGGTGGAGCGGGAGGGGGGGAGGGGTGGAGCGGGAGGGGGGAGGGGTGGAGCGGGAGGGGGGAGGGGTGGAGCGGGAGGGGGGAGGGGTGGAGCGGGGAGGGGGGGGGGTGGAGAGGGAGGGGGAGGGGGAGAGAGGGGAGGTGTGGAGAGGGAGGAGGGAGGGGTGGAAAGGGAGGGGGAGGGGTGGAAAGGGAGGGGGAGGGGTGGAAAGGGAGGGGGAGGGGTGGAAAGGGAGGGGGTGGGGTGGAAAGGGAGGGGGTGGGGTGGAAAGGGAGGGGGTGGGGTGGAAAGGGAGGGGGTGGGGTGGAAAGGGAGGGGGAGGGGTGGAAAGGGAGGGGTGGAAAGGGAGGGGTGGAGGGGGAGGGGCAAGGGGTGGAGGGTGGAGGGGGAGTGGTTGAGGGGGAGTGGGGAGTGGGGAGGGGGTAGGGAGAGGAGGGGGCGGAAGGGGTGGAGGGGGCGGAAGGGGTGGAGGGGGCGGAAGGGGTGGAGGGGGCGGAAGGGGTGGAGGGGGCGGAAGGGGTGGAGGGGGCGGAAGGGGCGGAGGGGCGGAGGGGCGGAGGGGGCGGAAGGGGTGGAGGGGGCGGAAGGGTGGAGGGGGCGGAAGGGGCGGTAGGGGTGGAGGGGGCGCAAGGGGTGGAGGGGGCGCAAGGGGTGGAGGGGGCGCAAGGGGTGGAGGGGGCGGAAGGGGCGGAGGGGGCGGAAGGGGCGGAGGGGGCGGAAGGGGCGGAGGGGGGGCGGAAGGGGTGGAGGGGGCGGAAGGGGTGGAGGGGGCGGAAGTTTTAATAAATGGGAGCATAAGACATTTAAATCTGGCATCGAGTGAGAGGACTGAAGGGAGAGGAACAACGAGGATGCTGGATTGGCAGACTCCAAGGTCCAAGCAGGGTTGTAGTAAGCTGGAGGAGGGCCACTGGCCCTGATCTGAGGTTAAAGTCCAACAGGTTTATTTGATAGCAAATGCCATTAGCTTTTGGAGCGCTGGAGTAGCACTCCGAAAGCTAATGGCATTTGCTACCAAATGAACCTGTTGGACTTTAACCTGGTGTTGTTAAAACTCTTACTGTGTTTACCCCAGTCCAACGCCGGCATCTCCTGATCTGAGGGGCAGTGAGGGCAGGTTAGTGGAGTGGCTCCATCAGAATGGGTGCAGTTTGAGGAGATCTGAGGAGACCTCACTTTGTCAGTGTGTAAGTTCATTATTAAATTCAGTAGTATACTGCCAGTAAACTAAAGCAATCCAGTACAAATAGTTTACTAAACTTCAGTAGCAAACATTCTATTTAACATCTACATCAACCAGTATTATAAGTGGGAGACATTCAATATATAGACAGTAAGGATGTGACTGCAATGTGAGATAAGCTGAGACAAACTCAACTGGCTTAACGTGTGGTTTACACAATATTTCTTCAATGTCGCAGCCACCAGAGAGAAGAGTGAAGTGAGCAAGTAGTTTGACACTGAAAAAAACAAGGACAAACTGAGATCAAACACTGCCTAATGGAAGAATCCCGGCCAGAACACCAAGTCAGATTGGTTTCCTATTGTTGCTCCCACCTTCCCACCCCCCCCCAACCCTCAGACACTTCCCCCCTCCCTCAGACACTCCCTCAGACACTCCCCCCGACACTCCCTCAGACACTCCCCCCACTCCCTCAAGACACTCCCCCCACTCCCTCAGACACTTCCCCCCACTCCCTCAGACACTCCCCCCACTCCCTCAGACACTCCACCCCCCACTCCCTCAGACACTCCACCCCCCACTCCCTCAGACACTCCACCCCCCACTCCCTCAGACACTCCACCCCCCACTCCCTCAGACACTCCACCCCCCACTCCCTCAGACACTCCACCCCCCACTCCCTCAGACACTCCACCCCCCACTCCCTCAGACACTCCCCCCCTCCCTCAGACACTCCTCCCCTCCCTCAGACACTCCTCCCCTCCCTCAGACACTCCTCCCCTCCCTCAGACACTCCTCCCCTCCCTCAGACACTCCTCCCCTCCCTCAGACACTCCTCCCCTCCCTCAGACACTCCTCCCCTCCCTCAGACACTCCTCCCCTCCCTCAGACACTCCTCCCCTCCCTCAGACACTCCTCCCCTCCCTCAGACACTCCTCCCCTCCCTCAGACACTCCTCCCCTCCCTCAGACACTCCTCCCCTCCCTCAGACACTACCCCCCTCAGACACTCCCCCTCCCTCAGACACTCCCCCCCTCCCTCAGACACTCCCCCCTCCCTCAGATACTCCCCCTCCCTCAGACACACACCCCCCTCCCTCAGACACACACCCCCCTCCCTCAGACACACACCCCCCTCCCTCAGACACCCCCCCCCCCTCAGACAGTGCCCCTCCCAGGTTCCCACATTCGTCTTGCCCTCGTGGCCATTCAGTAGTCCTGGGTAAGGGCAGTCTGTTGGGCATGGACAGTGACACACTTGGCTGTTTCAAAAAGTTCAACCCTTCCCTTAAAGTACCAGGTAAGGCTGTTGTCACACAACTGTGTTACACACACACGCCCGCTATCATCACCAGAAACCATGGCCTCCTTTGTCAACAGCTGTTTGACCATGGAAGGCATCACAGCTGCTCCCTGTACTCATCCAACATCCAGTTTCCATTGGAGATACAAGGGGAGCTGTCACTGGGAGCAGCGGGCTGTGGGGAGTTTCTCATCACCCGAGCTCAGGGGCACTGATGCAGCCGTCTGGAGAGCTAATTGAGGTGACAAAGTTCTGCATCAAAGTAAACATCGAGGAGTTGAGTGAAGAACTGCTGCCTTTCATTTAGTTGTGACAAGACAGTCTACCTCACAGCCCCAAACACAGACCGGTGAGAGACCAGGAGAATGTTGGGGCGGGGGGGGTGGGGGGGGGGGGGGATGCAGTGTCTGGCTCAGGTCGGCTCAGTCCTTTAGTCAGTGGCTGGGACGGGAGTGCTTTTGGCTCGGTCAGTGATTGGCTCTGCCCACGAATGTGTCAGGCACACTGCTTGTGGCAGCAGTGGGTACGCAGCGCGGGTAAGATGAGTTTAGATAAAGACATTCAGAAACCAGCTGTCAGATTGAGAGTTAAAATGGAAAGAAATTTGGCCAAAAAGTGTCTTCTTGTTTCCAGTTTTCTGCTTAGACCCGTTGAATTTCAAAGAGCTTCACATCTGTGTCATACCAGATGGGAGGGTCAACATTCCTGTGGAGACAAACAGAAAGGACAAAATGAGGGTAACTCACTCGTGCAGTCCTCATTGGAGAATATATATCACTGCCCTGACATCATAGGCCTACGTGACAATCTCATCAGGCAAGTCTGAATGATCAAGGACAATCCAGGGCAGTGCTAAGGGAGTTCTGAACTGCCAGATGAGGCGACCCCTGTCTGACCTTCTGGTGGACAGAAGAGATCCCACTGCACTAATCTGAAAGGATCGCCTCCATTTTTTTTCCAAGAAGAAAGATTGTAAGAGAGAAAAGAAACATCCATGGCTAAGCAAGGAAGGTGAAGATAAAATAAAGATAAAAACTAAGGCGTACCATGTTGCAAAGGCCAGTGGCAGGTTGGAAGATTGAGAAATTATAAAGATCAACAAAGGGTTACTCAAAAAATAATAAAAAGAGCAAAGATAAATTATGAAAGAAAAGTAGCACAAAATATAAAAAAGGATAGCAAAAGCTTAAAGTTAAAGTTTATTTATTAGTCACAAGTAAGGCTTACATTAACACTGCAATGAAGTTCCTGTGAAATTCCCCTTCTATCAGTATATAAAAGGGGAGAGAATAGCTAAAGAGAATGTTGGACCCTTGGAAGATGAGACTGGAGAGGTAATGGTGGGGAACACAGAAATGGTATATTTTGTCTCAGTTTAACAGTGGAGGACACTAGTACCATCCCAATAGTAACAGGCAATGCAGAGATAATAGAAAGGAAGGAACATAGAACAATTATCATCAAAAGGGAAATAGTCCTCAACAAACTATTGGGAGCAGGAAAGTCCCCAGGGCCCGATGGCCTGGATCTTAAGGTCTTAAAGGAAGAGACAACAGAGATAGTGGATAATTGGTTATAATATTCCAAAATTTCCTGGACACAGGAAAGGTTCCAGTGGATTGAAAAATACTAATATGACACCCTTATTCAAAAAGGGAGGGAGGCAAAACGTGGGAAAGTGCAGACCAGTTAGTTTAACATCTGTTGTGGGGAAATTGTTAGAATCCATTATTAAGGAAGTAATAACAGGACATTTAGTCAAAACACAATCCATCAGAGTCATGGTTTTATGAAGGGTAAATCATGTTTGACGAATTTGCTTGAGTTCTTCGAAGATGTAACAAGCAAAGTAGATAATGAGGATCCTGTAGATGTAGTATATCTGGACTTCCAGTAGGTACTTGATAAGGTGCCGCACAAATAGTTAATACACAAAGTTAATTCACATGGGGTTAGGGGTAATTTATTATCTTAGATAGAGGATTGGCTAATCAACAGAAAGCAGAGAGTTGGCATAAATGGGTCTTTTTCTGGTTGGCAAGCAGTAACTAGTGAGGTGCCACAGGGTTTAGTCCTCGGGCACCAACTATTTAGAATCTATATTAATTACTTGGACGCAGGGATTGTAGGTGCTCTTGCCAAATTTCATAGAATCATAGAATCATAGAAACCCTACAGCACAGAAAGAGGCCATTCGGCCCATCGAGTCTGCACCGAACACAATCCCACCCAGGCCCTACCCCCATATCCCTACATATTTACCCACTAATCCCTCTAACCTACGGACACTAAGGGGCAATTTTAGCATAGCCAATCAACCTAACCCGCACATCTTTGGACAAATTTGCAGATGACACTAAAATAGGTGGGATAATAAATTGTGATAATAAAATTAAAAATTTACATATTGATACAGATAGGTTAAGTGAGTGGGGCAAAATGTGGCTGATGGGGTTTAACATGGGTAAGTGTGAGGTTATCCATTTTCGTTGGATAAATAGAAAGGTAACATTATTTAAATGGAAAAAGACTTTGGGGTGCCTTGGTGCAGAGGGATCTGGGTGTCCTCGTGCATGAGTGGCAGAAAACTAGCATGCAGGTACAGTAGGTAATAAGGAAAGCAAATGAAATTTTGGTATTTATAGCTAAAGGAATAGAGTATAAAAGTAAGGGCGTTTTTCTGCAACTCTACAAGGCGTTGGATGAGACAGCACCTGAAATATTGTGTACAGTTTTGGTCCCTTTACTTGAGGAGGGATGGAGTTGTATTGGAGGCGGTTCAGAGGAGGTTCACTAGATTGATTCCAGAGATGAGGAATTTGTCTTATGAAGAGAGATAGGGCAGTTTAGGCCAATACTTCCTGGAGTTAGAAGAATGAGGGGAGATCTAATTGAGGTGTACAAGATGATAAGGGGGATTCACAAAGTAGATGTAGAGAGGATGTTTCCTCTTATGGGGCAATCGAGAACAAGAGGTCAAAGTTTTAGAATAAAGGGTGGCAGATTTAAAACAGAAATGAGGAGATATTATTTCTCTCAAAGGGTTGTGAATCTGTGGAATTCACCACCCTAGAGTGCGGTGGATGCCCGGACAGTGAGTAAATTTAAGGAAGGGGTGGACAGATTTTTAATTAGTAATGGGTTTGAAGGGCTATGGCGAATGGGCAGGAAAGTGGAGGTGAGGCTGCGATGAGATCAGCCATGATCATATTGAATGGTGGAGCAGGCTCGAGGGGCTGAATTGCCTACGCCTGCTCCTAGTTTTTATGTCCCCCAAACAGTAGCACTGAAACAGGTTGTGTGGTCATTTATCTCATTGCTGCTTATGGGTCTTGTGTTCAAAGTAACTGCCATATTTCTGACATGGCAACAAGGGCCACAGATTGATTGGTTTAGGTTCAGGGGGAGAGGCAGTGAGAGATAGTCAATACTTGAGGGGGACAGCAACAAGTTACAGCTGGACATTAATAAACTTGCACAATGGGCAAATAATTGGCAAATTAAGATAAATGTGAGGTGGTACGTGTTGGTAGGCAGAATAGATTTGTTATTTGGAAAGTGAGAGTCTAGGTGGATAAGAGGAACAAAGGGAACTCACTGTACAAATACATCAATCTAAAATATGTCTCACAGATTAGCAAGGCCATTTTAAAAAACGTATGCACTGTGCTTCATTTCTAGATGGAAATTATGCAAAACCTGTATCGAACTTTGGTGCAGTTCTGGTCTCCACATTATAAAAGGTTATAGAGACACTGGAGAGAGTCAGAGAAGGTTTACAGGGACAATACCAGAAATGCGTGGGTTTACATATCAGACTGGGCAGACTGGGTCTCATCTCTTGAAAAAGGAAGGTTGGGGGGTGACCTAACTGGAGTTTAAAATGCTGAAAGATTTTAATAGAGTGGACACTGACAGAATGTTTCCTCTTGTAGGGAAGACCATAACCAGAGGCCATCAACATAAAATAGTCACCAAGAAATCCAACTGGATTGTTGGGGCTGCACAGTGGTTAGCACTGCTGCCTCACAGTGCCAGGGACCCTGGTTCAATTCCCGGTTTGGGTCACTGTCTGTGTGGAGTCTGCACGTTCTCCCCGTGTCTGCGTGGGTTTCCTCCGGGTGCTCCGGTTTTCTCCCACAGTCCGAAAGACGTGCTGGTTAGGTGGATTGGCCATGCTAAATTCTCCCTCAGTGTACCCGAACAGGCGCCAGAGTGTGGGGACTAGGGGATTTTCACAGTAACTTCATTGCGGTGTTAAAGTAAGCCAACTTTTGACACTAATAAATAAACTAAAAAAAATTAAAACTAAAAAACTAAAAAAATAGGAAATTCAGAAAAGGCTTCTTGATGCAGAGTGTGGAGTGTGAGAATGTGAAACCTGCTACCAAGTAAGTGGCTGAAGCAAATAGTGTAGATACATATAGTAACGGGCGGCCCAGTGGTTAGCACTGCTGCCTCACAGCGCCAGGGACCCGGGTTCAATTCTGGCCTTAGGTGACTGTCTGCGTGGAGTTTGCACATTCTCCCTGTGTCTGCGTGGGTTTCCTCCGGGTCCTCCGGTTTCCTCCCACAGTCTAAAGATGTGTGGGTTAGGTTGATTGGCCATACTTAATTGTCCCTTAGTGTCGGGGGACGAAGAGTAAACATGGGGTTGCAGGGATAGGGCCTGGGTGGGATTGTTATTGGTGCAGACTCGATGGGCTGAATGACCTCTTTCTGAATTGTAGGGATTCTATGATTTAAGGGGAAGCTGGACAGGCTATTGAGGGAGAAGGGAATACTGTAGGTGATTCCAATGGTAGAATGAGATGAGGAAAAGTGGGAGGCCCAAGTGGAGCATTAACACCAGCACAAACTCTATGGATTGAACATCCTGCTTGTGTGTCATGTTTCTCGTGTAAAGAGTAAGCACAAGTTCCAGGAGGGCAGAATGTATAAACTGGGTCGCTATAAGTGTCCAGGTGAACACAGTCTGAGAATTCCACACCATTTCTTCAGAAGACAACACACCAGGTGGTAAGGAGTTGCTCACCTCAGGTAAATGACTCCCCACATGTACGTGCGGAACCACATGGCAGTGCCAGAGTTGGCTTGGTATTTGCGAATGAGGATGGGATGTGGCACAGGGAGTAACCCCACCAGTGTGCCATGCTGCAGGAACTTCAGGATCTCCGACTCATCCGTCAAACCTCTGCATTCAAACAGGAACAGATCACACTTTGCAGGTTTTTATCGCAGTGTTAACTCTCCCCACACCCCTGCCGTTACCTCCCCACCTTGTTCTGTCAGGGCACAGCTCCCTGGGCAGTGACATTGCTGCACCAATTACAAATGTCAAAATGGAGATTGATAGTTTTGTTCGACAAAGGTATCGAGGATTATGAAACAAGACCAGGCAAACGGAGTCAAAACCATGAATGGAGAAACTGCTTCGAGGAGCTGAATGGCTTTCTTCATCCCCAGTTTTGTACACGAGGGTTTGTTAAGACTATTTATCTCTTGAGGATATCACAGCCGATAACTGCAATTGCAATTTTCAACACCACTCAGCTTTCTCCCTTCCTAACACAAGAGCAGTACCTTAAAATGACCAATCCTTAACTGTGAACAAACTGGTAATACTAATAGAGATACAGTCAGTTACACGGAGCACTGGGCGAGGGGCAGGCTGAGGGAGCTGGATTAATGGCAAAGAACATACACAGGTGCTGGGAGGTAGGTTACTGAGTGACGGTGAGGGAGGTAGGTTACTGAGTGACGGTGAGGGAGGGAGGTTACTGAGTGATGGTGAGGGAGGTAGGTTACTGAGTGACGGTGAGGGAGGGAGGTTACTGAGTGACGGTGAGGGAGGGAGGTTACTGAGTGACGGTGAGGGAGGTAGGTTACTGAGTGACGGTGAGGGAGGTAGGTTACTGAGTGACGGTGAGGGAGGGAGGTTACTGAGTGACGGTGAGGGAGGTAGGTTACTGAGTGACGGTGAGGGAGGGAGGTTACTGAGTGACGGTGAGGGAGGGAGGTTACTGAGTGACGGTGAGGGAGGTAGGTTACTGAGTGACGGTGAGGGAGGTAGGTTACTGAGTGACGGTGAGGGAGGGAGGTTACTGAGTGACGGTGAGGGTGGTAGGTTACTGAGTGACGGTGAGGGAGGGAGGTTACTGAGTGACGGTGAGGGAGGGAGGTTACTGAGTGACGGTGAGGGTTGTAGGTTACTGAGTGACGGTGAGGGAGGTAGGTTACTGAGTGACGGTGAGGGAGGGAGGTTACTGAGTGACGGTGAGGGAGGGAGGTTACTGAGTGACGGTGAGGGAGGTAGGTTACTGAGTGACGGTGAGGGAGGGAGGTTACTGAGTGACGGTGAGGGAGGGAGGTTACTGAGTGACGGTGAGGGAGGGAGGTTACTGAGTGACGGTGAGGGAGGGAGGTTACTGAGTGACGGTGAGGGAGGTAGGTTACTGAGTGACGGTGAGGGAGGGAGGTTACTGAGTGACGGTGAGGGTTGTAGGTTACTGAGTGACGGTGAGGGTTGTAGGTTACTGAGTGACGGTGAGGGAGGTTACTGAGTGATGGTGAGGGTGGTAGGTTACTGAGTGACGGTGAGGGAGGGAGGTTACTGAGTGACGGTGAGGGAGGTAGGTTACTGAGTGACGGTGAGGGTGGTAGGTTACTGAGTGACGGTGAGGGAGGTAGGTTACTGAGTGACGGTGAGGGAGGGAGGTTACTGAGTGATGGTGAGGGTGGTAGGTTACTGAGTGACGGTGAGGGAGGGAGGTTACTGAGTGACGGTGAGGGAGGGAGGTTACTGAGTGACGGTGAGGGAGGGAGGTTACTGAGTGACGGTGAGGGAGGTAGGTTACTGAGTGACGGTGAGGGAGGTAGGTTACTGAGTGACGGTGAGGGAGGGAGGTTACTGAGTGACGGTGAGGGAGGGAGGTTACTGAGTGACGGTGAGGGAGGGAGGTTACTGAGTGACGGTGAGGGAGGGAGGTTACTGAGTGACGGTGAGGGAGGGAGGTTACTGAGTGACGGTGAGGGAGGGAGGTTACTGAGTGACGGTGAGGGTTGTAGGTTACTGAGTGACGGTGAGGGAGGGAGGTTACTGAGTGATGGTGAGGGTGGTAGGTTACTGAGTGACGGTGAGGGAGGGAGGTTACTGAGTGACGGTGAGGGAGGGAGGTTACTGAGTGACGGTGAGGGAGGGAGGTTACTGAGTGACGGTGAGGGTTGTAGGTTACTGAGTGACGGTGAGGGAGGGAGGTTACTGAGTGATGGTGAGGGTGGTAGGTTACTGAGTGACGGTGAGGGAGGGAGGTTACTGAGTAACGGTGAGGGAGGTAGGTTACTGAGTGACGGTGAGGGAGGTAGGTTACTGAGTGACGGTGAGGGAGGGAGGTTACTGAGTAACGGTGAGGGAGGTAGGTTACTGAGTGACGGTGAGGGAGGGAGGTTACTGAGTGACGGTGAGGGAGGTAGGTTACTGAGTGACGGTGAGGGAGGGAGGTTACTGAGTGACGGTGAGGGTGGTAGGTTACTGAGTGACGGTGAGGGAGGGAGGTTACTGAGTGACGGTGAGGGAGGGAGGTTACTGAGTGACGGTGAGGGAGGGAGGTTACTGAGTGACGGTGAGGGAGGTAGGTTACTGAGTGACGGTGAGGGAGGGAGGTTACTGAGTGACGGTGAGGGAGGTAGGTTACTGAGTGACGGTGAGGGAGGGAGGTTACTGAGTGACGGTGAGGGAGGGAGGTTACTGAGTGACGGTGAGGGTGGTAGGTTACTGAGTGACGGTGAGGGAGGGAGGTTACTGAGTGACGGTGAGGGAGGGAGGTTACTGAGTGACGGTGAGGGTTGTAGGTTACTGAGTGACGGTGAGGGAGGGAGGTTACTGAGTGATGGTGAGGGTGGTAGGTTACTGAGTGACGGTGAGGGAGGGAGGTTACTGAGTGACGGTGAGGGAGGGAGGTTACTGAGTGACGGTGAGGGAGGGAGGTTACTGAGTGACGGTGAGGGAGGGAGGTTACTGAGTGACGGTGAGGGTTGTAGGTTACTGAGTGACGGTGAGGGAGGGAGGTTACTGAGTGATGGTGAGGGTGGTAGGTTACTGAGTGACGGTGAGGGTGGTAGGTTACTGAGTGACGGTGAGGGAGGTAGGTTACTGAGTGACGGTGAGGGTGGTAGGTTACTGAGTGACGGTGAGGGAGGGAGGTTACTGAGTGACGGTGAGGGAGGGAGGTTACTGAGTGACGGTGAGGGAGGGAGGTTACTGAGTGACGGTGAGGGAGGTAGGTTACTGAGTGACGGTGAGGGAGGGAGGTTACTGAGTGACGGTGAGGGAGGTAGGTTACTGAGTGACGGTGAGGGAGGGAGGTTACTGAGTGACGGTGAGGGTGGTAGGTTACTGAGTGACGGTGAGGGAGGGAGGTTACTGAGTGACGGTGAGGGAGGGAGGTTACTGAGTGATGGTGAGGGAGGTAGGTTACTGAGTGACGGTGAGGGAGGGAGGTTACTGAGTGACGGTGAGGGAGGGAGGTTACTGAGTGACGGTGAGGGAGGTAGGTTACTGAGTGACGGTGAGGGAGGTAGGTTACTGAGTGACGGTGAGGGAGGTAGGTTACTGAGTGACGGTGAGGGAGGTAGGTTACTGAGTGACGGTGAGGGAGGGAGGTTACTGAGTGACGGTGAGGGAGGGAGGTTACTGAGTGACGGTGAGGGAGGTAGGTTACTGAGTGACGGTGAGGGAGGGAGGTTACTGAGTGACGGTGAGGGAGGTAGGTTACTGAGTGACGGTGAGGGAGGGAGGTTACTGAGTGACGGTGAGGGAGGTAGGTTACTGAGTGACGGTGAGGGAGGGAGGTTACTGAGTGACGGTGAGGGAGGTAGGTTACTGAGTGACGGTGAGGGAGGGAGGTTACTGAGTGACGGTGAGGGAGGGAGGTTACTGAGTGACGGTGAGGGAGGGAGGTTACTGAGTGACGGTGAGGGAGGGAGGTTACTGAGTGACGGTGAGGGATGGAGGTTACTGAGTGACGGTGAGGGAGGGAGGTTACTGAGTGACGGTGAGGGAGGGAGGTTACTGAGTGACGGTGAGGGAGGGAGGTTACTGAGTGACGGTGAGGGTGGGAGGTTACTGAGTGACGGTGAGGGAGGGAGGTTACTGAGTGACGGTGAGGGAGGGAGGTTACTGAGTGACGGTGAGGGAGGGAGGTTACTGAGTGACGGTGAGGGAGGGAGGTTACTGAGTGACGGTGAGGGAGGGAGGTTACTGAGTGACGGTGAGGGAGGGAGGTTACTGAGTGACGGTGAGGGAGGTAGATCACCAGCAATAAGTTCTATTTGATACTGAATTGATAACACATTTCTTAAATTTGTTAGATAAATTGGGCCTGCATTTATTGCCCATCCCCTAATTGCTCTTGAACTGAGCGTCTCGCCATTTCAGAGGTGTGTTAAGACTCAACCACATTGCTGTGGCTCTAGAGTCACACGTAGGCCAGACCGGATAAGGATGGCAGATTTCCTTCCCTAACGGACGTTAGTGAACCAGATGGACTTTTATGACAATCGAGAATGGTTTCATGGTCATCTTTAGACTTTTGATTTTAGATTTATACTGACATCAAATTTCATCATCTGCCATGATAGGATTCGAACCTGGGGTCCCCAGACCATCACCCTGACTCTCCGGATCACTAGTCTAGTGACAATACCACTGTACCATCATCTCCCCTGACTATGAAACTAGATGTGCAAATCTATCTTTCCTAATTCCAAATCGGAAATTCATACTCAATTCACGCAAAGACAATTCACAGAATAATTCACTGGTTTGAAATTTATTATTTTTTTTAAAGGGGGACGGCAGGTTCGTCTCCTTTTCCACGTAGCCTCCCCTTTTAGAGTCACAGTGCCTTTAGTAATCCAATGGGAAACTATTTTCTTGATGAAATGATCTTTTCCCTGGAGTAGATCACTGTGCGCAACAAGTTAAACCCTGTATTCTACCGTCTTTCATTCTCGCCTCTCTTTGCCCTGAAGCTATTGATACCTCAGACCAAGTGTATCTCCTTTCAGAGTGAGTCTGGACAGTGCACAGGGCTTGGAGCTTGACTATCCAAAAATAGGGAGTGTTCTCAGACCCAGTTTAGCCCTCTCCTAGCACCCATGTACAAGTGCATAACTGTGGTGAGGAGGAGGGGGTGTCAGGAACAAGAACCCCCCCCCCCGATTACAGACATTCATACTATCTACACTGGGGGCACGGAGCACAGTCCTGCCACCTAAGTCACTCTCTGACTGGGAACGAGCTCCCTTAGCATCGACTGAGAACCAAATCAGTGAGCAGCAGTTCTGGTGCTGCCTCAGACAGTAAGCTATCAGACGCACCACCGTGTAATCTGGTTCTCTTGTGCCTCTAATGCAGTGAATTAACAGCTGACTATTGAGCACGCTAACTGCTACTTTTCTAACATTTTATCAAGTTGACTGCAGGGCTGTTATTAAGGAAAGACTCTCCGTAATAAGAACCATCACCACGGGAACACCAACCAAAGGGGCGGCACGGTAGCACAATGGTTAGCACTGCTGCTTCACAGCTCCAGGGTCCCGGGTTCGATTCCCGGCTCGGGTCACTGTCTGTGTGGAGTTTGCACATTCTCCTCGTGTCTGCGTGGGTTTCCTCCGGGTGCTCCGGTTTCCTCCCACAGTCCAAAGATGTGCGGGTTAGGTTGATTGGCCAGGTTAAAAATTGCCCATTAGAGTCCTGGGATGTGTAGGTTAGAGGGATTAGCGGGTAAATATGTGGGGGTAGGGCCTGGGTGGGATTGTGGTCGGTGCAGACTCGATGGGCCGAATGGCCTCCTTCTGCACTGTAGGGTTTCTATGAATTCTTCTATGAAATGGCAGCCATCAGGTTAAAATAAAGTTTGACAAGATGCAAGATTTAATTGGTTTCATTATGGACTAACAGTAAGAGACATTCATGCTGCCATCTCTCAAGCAGTGACTTTCTAATTACATCTCTGAAGAGTGTGAGAAGCCAGATACACCCGTCCTGCAGCCTGTTAGTGTGCATGCTTACTTGTCAATGCAAATCTTCTCCACTTGTGGGACCAAAACTTGCAACAGACGCATGATTGTTTGTAGGGGGAGTTTGGACTTCCATGATATCACCTGCAGGTTAAATGTCACACACAGTGAGGGCAGGGTTAGTCAACATGCAAGGGCACACGTGCATCAAGACAATTAAAGAACACAGCAAACTCCAAAGAGTTAAACTCCAGACACAGACCGTCAACAAAGAATCAGCAACAAGGTCAAATGACCTACCTGCCATCATAAGGTCAGAAGTGGGGCTCTGGTTAGAAACTAACAACATTTCACAGGGTCACACTCTCCCCCTCCACCTCAATGATCTTTGCACCAAGCCAGCAGATTGGAAAGTATTATTGGTGGGTACAATAATAATCCGCACAAAGCCACCCTAATACGACCCACAGGTTCATCTCATTTACAAGAAAACTGCCTTCACACTTCACCAGCTGTCTCAGACACATAACTGGACCAGTGTAGACCAATGGAGAACTTCGATAAGGATAAGTGGGAGTCCAGATTTATTTAAATTATTCACTTGTGGGATATGAGCATTGCTGTCTAGACCAGCATTTATTGCCCATCCCTAATTGCCCCTGAGAATGTGGTGATGAGTGGCTTTCTTGAAGTGCTCAGTCCCTGAGGCAAAGGTACACCCACAGTGCTGTTAGGGAGGGAGTTTCAAGTTTTTGACCCAGTGACAGTGAAGGAAAAGTGAAATGTTTCCAAATCAGGATGGTGAGTGACTTGGAGGGGAACCTCCATGTGGTGGTGTTGCCAGGTATCTGCTGCCCTTGGCCTTCTCGATGGCTCATTTGATGTAAAATGGAAGAGTTGAGTGCAGCAAAATCACTGATCGCTCACTGCAAACATTCACTGAATGAACTTGAGTAGCATTGAGCTGCACACAGCACAGTCACAGGTTCAATCTGTGAAATGGAGAATTACAGCATGGGGAGTATTTAGAAATGCTATAATTAGTCACCATCATTGGGCTACTGAGAGGGATAGAAATCATAGAAACCCTACAGTACGGAGAGAGGCCATTCGGCCCATCGAGTCTGCACCGACCACAATCCCACCCAGGCCCTACCCCCATATCCCTACATATTTTACCCGCTAATCCACGCATCCCAGGACACTAAGGGGCAATTTTAGCATGGCCAATCAACCTAACCCGCACATCCTTGGATAAGAGGGTTATGATAGCTTCTCCAAGATACTCCCTCATGATGGAACAGTCTTCTAGCAGTTCTATAAGGGTAGAGTTTCTAGTGCGGAGTCACCCAATCAGGGCTCAATGTCCACTGCTTACTCATCCAATCAGGACTCGGTATCCATGGCCTAGTCACCCAATCAGAGCTTGGTGCCCACTGTCTAGTCACCCAATCAGGGCTCAATGTCCATTGGGGCTACTCACCCAATCAGAACTTGCTGCCCACTGCCTACTCACCCAATCAGAGCACGGTGTCCAGTGCCTACTCACCCAATCAGGACTTGGTGTCCATTGACTTGCTGATGAGAGACTAGACGGCTTCCTTCTTCTCTCTGGGTTGCGAGGAATTGCCTCCTGTTCATGAGTAAAAAATGGATCAAGTTACACAGCAGACCAGACAAACAGAATAGATTACAAACATCCTGACACTATAATGATTCAAATATAAAGATGTTTTCTAAAGAAGTCAGGTTTTAACTGACTTTTGAACTTTTTTCATATTAAAATTGGATTGATACATCAGAATGTGTCAGACAGTAATTGAACCAATGAAATATGACCAAATCTAACATTTAAGATTGACTCAACTCTCTTCCTACAGTCACCTGGATTTTCTCATCTTGAAGTAGCTGTGCCAAGTGCACAACAGAGATGTAAAGATGAGGCAGGCCCTGGGGTGAGCCAGAGTACGGAGTGGGACAATATCTAGACTGACTGCTGCACCCCACTGTAATATAGCGATGAGCCTGCTTCCATCAACACTGTATTGAGCTCAAGATGAGACATCCAGACCCAAGGAGGTTTGGAAGGAGTGGCTCTCTAATGATACAGATTGATGTGTTCACAGTTCCAGTGGACAGAACCAGCTACATCAACTAGAACTTACTGATACCCTTTCCTGTTGTGCCCCAATCTCCTGGAATTCATTCCTGGATGACAGAGCCCCGCATTGGGAATAAAATTCTCTCACATTACCCAGTTTGGAAAACCGAGAATATGAGTACATGTCACTGCGGACACTGACCGGGGCGCAGTCACTGCGGACACTGACCGGGGCGCAGTCACTGCGGACACTGACCGGGGCGCAGTCACTGTGGACACTGACCGGGGCGCAGTCACTGTGGACACTGACCGGGGCGCAGTCACTGCGGACACTGACCGGGGCGCAGTCACTGCGGACACTGACCGGGGCGCAGTCACGGCGGACACTGACCGGGGCGCAGTCACTGCGGACACTGACCGGGGCGCAGTCACTGCGGACACTGACCGGGGCGCAGTCACTGCGGACACTGACCGGGGCGCAGTCACTGCGGACACTGACCGGGGCGCAGTCACGGCGGACACTGACCGGGGCGCAGTCACTGCGGACACTGACCGGGGCGCAGTCACTGCGGACACTGACCGGGGCGCAGTCACTGCGGACACTGACCGGGGCGCAGTCACTGCGGACACTGACCGGGGCGCAGTCACTGCGGACACTGACCGGGGCGCAGTCACTGTGGACACTGACCGGGGCGCAGTCACTGTGGACACTGACCGGGGCGCAGTCACTGTGGACACTGACCGGGGCGCAGTCACTGTGGACACTGACCGGGGCGCAGTCACTGTGGACACTGACCGGGGCGCAGTCACTGCGGACACTGACCGGGGCGCAGTCACTGCGGACACTGACCGGGGCGCAGTCACTGCGGACACTGACCGGGGCGCAGTCACTGCGGACACTGACCGGGGCGCAGTCACTGTGGACACTGACCGGGGCGCAGTCACTGTGGACACTGACCGGGGCGCAGTCACTGTGGACACTGACCAGGGCGCAGTCACTGCGGACACCGACTGGGGCGCAGTCACTGCGGACACTGACCGGGGCGCAGTCACTGCGGACACTGACCGGGGCGCAGTCACTGCGGACACTGACCGGGGCGCAGTCACTGCGGACACTGACCGGGGCGCAGTCACTGCGGACACTGACCGGGGCGCAGTCACTGCGGACACTGACCGGGGCGCAGTCACTGCGGACACCGACCGGGGCGCAGTCACTGCGGACACTGACCGGGGCGCAGTCACTGCGGACACCGACCGGGGTGCAGTCACTGCGGACACTGACCGGGGCGCAGTCACTGCGGACACCGACCAGGGCGCAGTCACTGCGGACACTGACCGGGGCGCAGTCACTGCGGACACTGACCGGGGTGCAGTCACTGCGGACACTGACCGGGGCGCAGTCACTGCGGACACCGACCAGGGCGCAGTCACTGCGGACACTGACCGGGGCGCAGTCGCTGCGGACACTGACCGGGGCGCAGTCGCTGCGGACACTGACCGGGGCGCAGTCACTGCGGACACTGACCGGGACGCAGTCACTGTGGACACTGACCGGGGCGCAGTCACTGCGGACACTGACCGGGGCGCAGTCGCTGCGGACACTGACCGGGGCGCAGTCGCTGCGGACACTGACCGGGGCGCAGTCACTGCGGACACTGACCGGGACGCAGTCACTGTGGACACTGACCGGGGCGCAGTCACTGCGGACACTGACCGGGGCGCAGTCACTGCGGACACTGACCGGGGCGCAGTCACTGCGGACACTGACCGGGGCGCAGTCACTGCGGACACTGACCGGGGCGCAGTCACTGCGGACACTGACCGGGGTGAGGAGTATACTTTCTGCTGCTGATTTACTGCTGCCTGGTACTCGCATTATTAAACAGCTTTCCCATTGTAAATCTTTCCACAAGTTTCCATTGTGAAATCTCGTAAAGACATAATTCTTGTACAAAATGCTGGAAGTGGCAGGATTATTAATGTGAGTCCACGCCTTGGTGATACAGCGATTGATGACGGCCAGTGGTCGCCTATCTCACAATTTACTGGGTTTTAAAACGTGCCACCTGTAGAGTGCACACACTCGGGAAGTATCTCCATTTCACATGAAGAGAACCAACTTCTTGCTTAGCTGACTGGATACAAAGGATTAAATTATGAGGGCAGTTTGCAGAAGTGTGCTCGAGTTTAAAAATTTGACCTGACAAATGTGTTTAATATGTTGAAAGAATTCAACAGGGTAGATGGAGAGAAAGAAGGGAGCAGTGTCAATTGTAAATTCACGGTTAATGATATAGAGGTGAAGGATACCGATTGACAGTTGGTGATGTGTTGTCGAGTTTGGATCCATATATCTGGAGTGTTTCTCTATGAATTAATCTAAAACTGGCTGACAATTGACATTCTGGTTTCCTCCTTCACTGATTGGCTGTCAGTGTTTTAAACCCATAATCTTCAAATGAGAACTGGACCTTTGGGGCGACCAGGAAGCACTTCACTCTCCCGGCAAACCATGCAAATCACAAACCCTCTCCACAAAAAGCTGGGGATTCTGGAGCTCAGGTGGATCTCTCAAAATTGACTGACGGATTTGTTTGGGGGGAGAAAGTTATACAACAAAGGCAGATAATGAGTGCAGAGACAGACCAGCCGTGATCGAAGTGCAGAACACAGCAGTCTCAAGGGGGCTGGATATGTTTGATGGAGGAATGCTTCATATTTCTGATTGGAAATCACCAATTCCCGAGTGTGTGCACCGTACAGGCAGCACGTTTTAAAACCCAGTAAATTGTGAGATAGGCGACCACTGGCCGTCATCAATCGCTGTATCACCAAGGCGTGGACTCACATTAATAATCCTGCCACTTCCAGCATTTTGTACAAGAATTATGTCTTTACGAGATTTCACAATGGAAACTTGTGGAAAGATTTACAATGGGAAAGCTGTTTAATTGTCCAAATACCAGGCAGCAGTAAATCAGCAGCAGAAAGTATACTCCTCACCCCGGTCAGTGTCCGCAGTGACTGCACCCTGGTCAGTGTCCACAGCGACTGTGCCCTGGTCAGTGTCCGCAGTGACTGCACCCTGGTCAGTGTCCACAGCGACTGTGCCCTGGTCAGTGTCCGCAGTGACTGCACCCTGGTCAGTGTCCACAGCGACTGTGCCCTGGTCAGTGTCCGCAGTGACTGCGCCCTGGTCAGTGTCCACAGTGACTGCGCCCTGGTCAGTGTCTGCAGTGACTGCGCCCTGGTCAGTGTCCGCAGTGACTGCGCCCCGGTCGGTGTCCGCAGTGACTGCGCCCCGGTCGGTGTCCGCAGTGACTGCGCCCCGGTCAGTGTCCGCAGTGACTGCGCCCCGGTCAGTGTCCGCAGTGACTGCGCCCTGGTCAGTGTCCACAGTGACTGCGCCCTGGTCAGTGTCCGCAGTGACTGCGCCCCGGTCAGTGTCCGCAGTGACTGCGCCCTGGTCAGTGTCCGCAGTGACTGCGCCCTGGTCGGTGTCCGCAGTGACTGCGCCCCGGTCGGTGTCCGCAGTGACTGCGCCCCGGTCAGTGTCCGCAGTGACTGCGCCCCGGTCAGTGTCCGCAGTGACTGCACCCCGGTCAGTGTCCGCAGTGACTGCGCCCCGGTCAGTGTCCGCAGTGACTGCGCCCCGGTCAGTGTCCGCAGTGACTGCGCCCCGGTCGGTGTCCGCAGTGACTGCACCCCGGTCAGTGTCCACAGTGACTGCGCCCCGGTCAGTGTCCGCAGTGACTGCGCCCCGGTCGGTGTCCGCAGTGACTGCGCCCCGGTCGGTGTCCGCAGTGACTGCGCCCCGGTCAGTGTCCGCAGTGACTGCGCCCCGGTCAGTGTCCGCAGCGACTGCGTCCTGGTCGGTGTCCGCAGTGACTGCGCCCCGGTCAGTGTCCGCAGTGACTGCGCCCCGGTCAGTGTCCGCAGTGACTGCGCCCCGGTCAGTGTCCGCAGTGACTGCGCCCCGGTCAGTGTCCGCAGTGACTGCGCCCCGGTCAGTGTCCGCAGTGACTGCGCCCCGGTCAGTGTCCGCAGTGACTGCGCCCCGGTCAGTGTCCGCAGTGACTGCGCCCCGGTCAGTGTCCGCAGTGACTGCGCCCCGGTCAGTGTCCGCAGTGACTGCGCCCCGGTCAGTGTCCGCAGTGACTGCGCCCCGGTCAGTGTCCGCAGTGACTGCGTCCTGGTCAGTGTCCGCAGTGACTGCGTCCTGGTCGGTGTCCGCAGTGACTGCGTCCTGGTCGGTGTCCGCAGTGACTGCGCCCCGGTCAGTGTCCGCAAATGACTGCGTCCTGGTCGGTGTCCGCAGTGACTGCGTCCTGGTCAGTGTCCACAGTGACTGCGCCCCGGTCAGTGTCCGCAGTGACTGCGCCCCGGTCAGTGTCCGCAGTGACTGCGCCCTGGTCAGTGTCCGCAGTGACTGCGCCCCGGTCAGTATCCGCAGTGACTGCGCCCTGGTCAGTGTCCGCAGTGACTGCGCCCCGGTCAGTGTCCGCAGTGACTGCGCCCCGGTCAGTATCCGCAGTGACTGCGCCCTGGTCAGTGTCCGCAGTGACTGCGCCCCGGTCAGTGTCCGCAGTGACTGCGCCCCGGTCAGTATCCGCAGTGACTGCGCCCCGGTCAGTGTCCGCAGCGACTGCGCCCCGTTCGGTGTCCGCAGCGACTGCGCCCTGGTCAGTGTCCGCAGCGACTGCGCCCTGGTCAGTATCCGCAGCGACTGCGCCCTGGTCAGTGTCCGCAGCGACTGCGCCCCGGTCAGTGTCCGCAGCGACTGCGCCCTGGTCAGTATCCGCAGCGACTGCGCCCTGGTCAGTGTCCGCAGCGACTGCGCCCCGGTCAGTGTCCGCAGTGACTGCGCCCCGGTCAGTGTCCGCAGCGACTGCGCCCCGGTCAGTATCCGCAGTGACTGCGCCCCGGTCGGTGTCCGCAGCGACTGCGCCCCGTTCGGTGTCCGCAGCGACTGCGCCCTGGTCAGTGTCCGCAGCGACTGCGCCCCGTTCGGTGTCCGCAGCGACTGCGCCCTGGTCAGTGTCCGCAGCGACTGCGCCCTGGTCAGTGTCCGCAGCGACTGCGCCCCGGTCAGTGTCCGCAGCGACTGCGCCCTGGTCAGTGTCCGCAGCGACTGCGCCCCGTTCGGTGTCCGCAGTGACTGCGCCCCGGTCAGTGTCCGCAGTGACTGCGCCCCGGTCAGTATCCGCAGTGACTGCGCCCCGGTCAGTGTCCGCAGTGACTGCGCCCCGGTCAGTGTCCGCAGTGACTGCGTCCTGGTCGGTGTCCGCAGCGACTGCGCCCCGGTCAGTGTCCGCAGTGACTGCGCCCCGGTCAGTGTCCGCAGCGACTGCGCCCCGGTCGGTGTCCGCAGCGACTGCGCCCCGGTCGGTGTCCGCAGTGACTGCGCCCCGGTCAGTGTCCGTAGTGACTGCGCCCCGGTCAGTGTCCGCAGTGACTGCGCCCCGGTCAGTGTCCGCAGTGACTGCGCCCCGGTCAGTGTCCGCAGTGACTGCGCCCCGGTCAGTGTCCGCAGCGACTGCGCCCCGGTCGGTGTCCGCAGTGACTGCGCCCCGGTCAGTGTCCGCAGTGACTGCGCCCCGGTCAGTGTCCGCAGTGACTGCGCCCCGGTCGGTGTCCGCAGCGACTGCGCCCCGGTCAGTGTCCGCAGCGACTGCGCCCCGGTCAGTGTCCGCAGTGACAGCGTCCCGGTCAGTGTCCGCGTCCAGGTCAGTGTCCGCAGTGACTGCGCCCCGGTCAGTGTCCGCAGTGACAGCGTCCCGGTCAGTGTCCGCGTCCAGGTCAGTGTCCGCAGTGACAGCGTCCCGGTCAGTGTCCGCGTCCAGGTCAGTGTCCGCAGTGACTGCGCCCCGGTCAGTGTCCGCAGTGACAGCGTCCCGGTCAGTGTCCGCAGTGACTGCGCCCCGGTCAGTGTCCGCAGTGACAGCGCCCCGGTCAGTGTCCGCAGCGACTGCGCCCCGGTCGGTGTCCGCAGCGACTGCGCCCCGGTCGGTGTCCGCAGTGACTGCGCCCCGGTCAGTGTCCGTAGTGACTGCGCCCCGGTCAGTGTCCGCAGTGACTGCGCCCCGGTCAGTGTCCGCAGTGACTGCGCCCCGGTCAGTGTCCGCAGCGACTGCGCCCCGGTCGGTGTCCGCAGTGACTGCGCCCCGGTCAGTGTCCGCAGTGACTGCGCCCCGGTCAGTGTCCGCAGTGACTGCGCCCCGGTCGGTGTCCGCAGCGACTGCGCCCCGGTCAGTGTCCGCAGTGACTGCGCCCCGGTCGGTGTCCGCAGCGACTGCGCCCCGGTCAGTGTCCGCAGCGACTGCGCCCCGGTCAGTGTCCGCAGTGACAGCGTCCCGGTCAGTGTCCGCGTCCAGGTCAGTGTCCGCAGTGACTGCGCCCCGGTCAGTGTCCGCAGTGACAGCGTCCCGGTCAGTGTCCGCGTCCAGGTCAGTGTCCGCAGTGACAGCGTCCCGGTCAGTGTCCGCGTCCAGGTCAGTGTCCGCAGTGACTGCGCCCCGGTCAGTGTCCGCAGTGACAGCGTCCCGGTCAGTGTCCGCGTCCAGGTCAGTGTCCGCCGTGACTGCGCCCTGGTCAGTGTCCGCAGCGACTGCGCCCTGGTCAGTGTCCGCAGCGATTGCGTCCTGGTCAGTGTCCGCAGCGACTGCGCCCTGGTCAGTGTCCGCAGCGATTGCGCCCCGGTCAGTGTCCGCAGCGATTGCGTCCTGGTCAGTGTCCGCAGCGATTGCGTCCTGGTCAGTGTCCGCAGCGATTGCGTCCTGGTCAGTGTCCGCAGTGACTGCGCCCCGGTCGGTGTCCGCAGTGACTGCGCCCCGGTCGGTGTCCGCAGTGACTGCGCCCCGGTCAGTGTCCGCAGCGATTGCGTCCTGGTCAGTGTCCGCAGCGATTGCGTCCTGGTCAGTGTCCGCAGCGATTGCGTCCTGGTCAGCGTCTGCAGTGACTGCGCACCGGTCAGTGTCCGCAGTGACTGCGCCCCGGTCAGTGTCCGCAGTGACTGCACCCTGATCAGTGTCTGCAGTGACTGCGCCCTGGTCAGTGTCCACAGCGACTGTGCCCTGGTCAGTGTCCGCAGTGACTGCGCCCTGGTCAGTGTTGGCAGTGACTGCGCCCTGGTCAGTGTCCACAGCGATTGCGTCCTGGTCAGTGTCCGCAGCGACTGTGCCCTGGTCAGTGTCCGCTGTGACTGCGCCCTGGTCAGTGTCCGCAGTGACTGCACCCTGATCAGTGTCTGCAGTGACTGCGCCCTGGTCAGTGTCCACAGCGACTGTGCCCTGGTCAGTGTTGGCAGTGACTGCGCCCTGGTCAGTGTCCACAGCGATTGCGTCCTGGTCAGTGTCCGCAGCGACTGTGCCCTGGTCAGTGTCCGCAGTGACTGCGCCCTGGTCAGTGTCCGCAGTGACTGTGCCCTGGTCAGTGTCCGCAGTGACTGCGCCCTGGTCAGTGTCCGCAGTGACTGCGCCCCGGTCAGTGTCTGCAGTGACTGCGCCCTGGTCAGTGTCCGCAGTGTCTGCACCCTGGTCAGTGTCCACAGCGACTGTGCCCTGGTCAGTGTCTGCAGTGACTGCGCCCTGGTCAGTGTCCACAGCGACTGTGCCCTGGTCAGTGTCTGCAGTGACTGCGCCCTGGTCAGTGTCTGCAGTGACTGCGCCCTGGTCAGTGTCCACAGCAATTGCGTCCTGGTCAGTGTCCGCAGCGACTGTGCCCTGGTCAGTGTCCGCAGCGACTGTGCCCCGGTCAGTGTCCGCACTGACTGTGCCCCGGTCAGTGTCCGTAGTGACTGTGCCCTGGTCAGTGTCTGCAGCGACTGTTCCCCGGTCAGTGTCCGCACTGACTGTGCCCCGTCAGTGTCCGCACTGAGTGTCCTGGTCAGTGTCCGTAGTGACTGCGCCCCGGTCAGTGTCCGTAGTGACTGTGCCCTGGTCAGTGTCTGCAGCGACTGTTCCCCGGTCAGTGTCCGCACTGACTGTGCCCCGTCAGTGTCCGCACTGAGTGTCCTGGTCAGTGTCCGTAGTGACTGCGCCCCGGTCAGTGTCCGTAGTGACTGCGCCCTGGTCAATATCCGTAGTGGCTGTGCCCTGGTCAGTGTCCATAGTAACTTGTACTCGGGGTGTCGGATTTCCACTCGATCTTCTTGCCAGGCAGTTTGCTCCTGGTTAAATGATGACTTGGCTCCATTCTCCACTACATGCAGCTGTAACCTGTACCCAGAAACTGAAACTGCTTGTTGGGAAAGTGTCACATTTTCCTCCCCACTCGAGTTGGCTTTGGGCTGGCTGATCACTAACACTCTCCACACACTGACGGATTAGTCCCACTGACGTTTCACAATCATCTGATATTGCTCTGAAGTCAACACACTATCAAACACCAACCCATTCTAGTCATCTATTAACTTTTGTTAAACTGCCTTGTCACATTTGGCACTGGAGGTAAGTGCACCTTGTGACACTTTACACACAGGTGATAGTTTATCTTACCCAGAATGTTCTGCACGGAGAGGTAGCAATCGCATCGCCCTAATGGTGGAAAGAGAAACACAATTTCACAATTTGTTTTTCCCAAGTTGGCACCGGAACAAGGCGACTTCTTGCAAGCTGTGCCCAGCATACCTTCTAATTCTATTCATAGAAATCATAGAAACCCTACAGTGCAGAAGGAGGCCATTCGGCCCATCGAGTCTGCACCGACCACAATCCCACCCAGGCCCTACCCCCACATATTTACCCGCTAATCCCTCTAACCTGCACATCCCAGGACTCTAAGGGGCAATTTTTAACCTGGCCCGCACATCTTTGGACTGTGGGAGGAAACCGGAGCACCCGGAGGAAACCCACGCAGACACGAGGAGAATGTGCAAACTCCACACAGACAGTGACCCGAGCTGGGAATCGAACCCGGGACCCTGGAGCTGTGAAGCAGCTGTGCTAACCACTGTGCTACCGTGCCGTATTGTTTACTCTCGTTCTATGCTTCTACATTCTTCTTCTCTTTCAGCTGTATGTTTTGTCTGTGTAGCGCGCAAGCAACAATACTTTGCACTGTATGTTAATACATGTGACAATAATAAATCGAATCAATTGAATCTCTGCACAACATAAAGACCAGACGACGGGACACACAGGCTTTACAATTGTGCTCCATTCAATCTCTCCCTCCCATCCCCTTCCTGAAACTACTGGTTCAGAGAATGATTCCATAGACACTGGATGCCACCTCTGCCCATTTCAATGACCACTGCTCTGTAAATATTAACACAGCCCGAAACAGCACCAGCCAACCATTGAGAGAAAAGCAGCAATGGTGCGGAATGTTTATTCACACAGAAAGCAGAAGCTAGTGGAGAAAAAGAAAAAGCACAGAATAATCTCAGGAATTCCCTGTGGTCTCCTGATAAACGACTTAAGATCCAGCAACTCTGGAATGAAAACTTATGACATGTTAGTCAACTGTGGAGGGCATCGCACCAAAACTGAAGCCCCATCTTCATCCAGCAGGGGTCACTGGAGAGCGAGTGTGAGGTGTTGACCCATCACTTTGACACGCTCTCCCTATCTCTGGTGATGTAGTTACACTTTCCAGCAACAGGGATACAGCAGTGTAATGGATATAATCTCGGAAGTTGCGTGGTCAATCAGGCAGTTGTATCTAATCTCAGTTCAAGCAGCTCATCATCACCTGCTGAGAGAAACTAGGGATTGGCAATAAATGCCAACTGGCACTGGCACCCCAATCCCGAGAATGAGTTAATGACGGTAGGCCAGACTCATTCCAACATCCCAAGGGATTATCTCACCATCTCTTGATCAGGCTGATAACGAGGGCATGAAGAATGACCTTCATTACACACCTGTTCCCATGGAAGTAACCCCAGTCTTCAGGAGAGATGTTTGCTGTTGGAAGTTCACTCACCCCACTCGAAGACTCGGTGTCGCTGGCTAATGTAACTGGGTGCTCCTCAGCCGGGGGGGCAGCCTGATCCTGACCCTGATCCACACGGCTCAGCGTCCCATCCTCCGAAACCTGCGATTTTTCCGTCAGTTTATCAATACCTGAATGTAAAGGGATGAGAGGTGAGCTCAGTGACAGCCAAAAGACCGGGAGAAGGGGCTGTCCAATCACAACCAACCTGGGAAAGGAACATGATCAAATGGGGGGGTGGGGGCACAGTCTGTCAGCTGGTGTTGCAATGAGACTGCACCTGGTGTTGCAATGACACTGCACCTGGTGTTGCAATGACACTGCACCTGGTGTTGCAATGAGACTGCACCTGGTGTTGCAATGACACTGCACCTGGTGTTGCAATGACACTGCACCTGGTATTGCAATGACACTGCACCTGGTGTTGCAATGCCACTGCACCTGGTGTTGCAATGACACTGCACCTGGTGTTGCAATGACACTGCACCTGGTGTTGCAATGACACTGCACCTGGTGTTGCAATGGCACTGCACCTGGTGTTGCAATGGCACTGCACCTGGTGTTGCAATGGCACTGCACCTGGTGTTGCAATGGCACTGCACCTGGTGTTGCAATGACACTACCTGGTGTTGCAATGACACTGTAGTTGGTGTTGCAATGACACTGTAATTGGTGTTGCAATGAAACTGTACCTGGTGTTGCAATGACACTGTACCTGGTGTTGTAATGACACTGTACCTGGTGTTGCAGTGAGACTGTACCTGGTGTTGCAATGAGACTGTACCTGGTGCTGCAATAAGACTGCACCTGGTGTTGCAATAAGACTGCACCTGGTGTTGTAATGACACTGTACCTGGTGTTGCAATGAGACTGTACCTGGTGTTGCAATGAGACTGTGCCTGGTGTTGCAATGAGACTGTACCTAGTGTTGCAATAAGACTGCACCTGGTGTTGTAATGACACTGTACCTGGTGTTGCAACGAGACTGTACCTGGTGTTGCAACGAGACTGTACCTGGTGTTGCAACGAGACTGTACCTGGTGTTGCAATGAGACTGTAACTGGTGTTGCAATGAGACTGTACCTGGTGTTGTAATGACACTGTACCTGGTGTTGCAACGAGACTGTACCTGGTGTTGTAACGAGACTGTACCTGGTGTTGCAACGAGACTGTACCTGGTGTTGCAATGAGACTGTACCTGGTGTTGCAATGAGACTGTACCTGGTGTTGCAATGAGACTGTACCTGGTGTTGCAATGAGACTGGTTTTCAGTGTGCCAGGCTCTGCAGGTGCAGCAGGCCGGGACCCCTCCATGGATACTCCTTCCTGTGAGTTAGTCCGTGAGATGGGCTCAGTCGACTTCTTCTTCTTCTGCAGGGCTTTCTGGATGGCAGCAGGGTCTGTCGGGAGATTGGCCAGTTGGTGGAACACATTGCGCTTGCGAATGATGGCGTACACCAAGTTGGAATTCCCTGTAAAAGAAAGGTGGTTTCAGCTGGCACATTCACAGATTATAGCCAGAGTGGAATGAGCGATCTTACCCAACACCCTACACAGCTTTCTCTGTCACAATTGCACTAAAGGTTATTCCACCTCACTGATCATCCATAACATTACCCTGGGCAGAGTGTGCACTGAAATACAGATAATACTTGGGACTGGTTCCAGAATACAATTCCCGACTTTAGCACTCATGCCCCACAGAAACAATCTGTATAACATCAAACACACTCCCAGGACAGGTACAACACAGGGTTAGATACAGAGTAAAGCTCCGTCTACACTGTCCCCATTAAACACTATCAGGACACATACAGCATGGGGTTAGATACAGAGTAAAGCTCCCTCTACACTGTCCCCCATCAAACACTCCCAGGACAGCTGCCAAAAATACATCTCAGCTCAAACCTCACAGGATTTCCTCCACAATCGGCATGAATTTATTTTCATTTCAAAAAACAGTCAGTTTGCAGTGTCTCGGTGAGATACCAGTGAGGAATTACAGGCTGTTTCTGCTGCCTCTTTATCCTGCCCCAGATTGATTCAGTTTCATTTAGGGCTCCTTTTGGCAACCAGATAAATTCACAATACAATTGTAAGCAACTAGAAGACGCTTACCATCAAACTGGTACTGGATGATGTTATTGAAGACTTCAAGCAGGAAGAAGACTAGATGGTGGTTCTGGGATGCTGTGAAGAGGAACCATGTTGTGGAGAAGGCTTCCAGGAGGTGCAGTAGTTTGTTTGCAGCAACCATAGACAAACTCTTCAGATAGGGGGAAACTGGGGGATGACAAACAGAGTGTGCCCAATCAATTCATGCAAACCATTCCAAGCTGACTGCGAGTAGCTGCTCGACGCGACAGAGTGACTTGTTGGTCCATTTCAGAGGGCTGTTAAGAGCCAACCATATTGGTGTCACAAACAGTCCAAAACTGGTAAGGATGGCAGGTTTCCCACCCTGAACAATGTTCATAAACCAGATGGGTTTTTTTACCATAATCCGATAGCTTCATCATCGCTTTTACTGACACCAGCCTTTTACTTCCAGATTTCTTTAAAAACTGATTTCTATATTCTCCGTTGTTCATGGGCAGATTTGAACCTCTTCTCTGGATTAATAATCCAGTAACAGAACCACTATCCTGCGGTACCTAAATCTATGTAAACTTTAATCAGATTCACTGCATTCCAGCCACAACAATCTGCTCCATCCATTCAAGCGAAGGCAATTGAATTACCCAATTATCACTGATCATTTTGAGTATTTCTCTATACAGAACATTGCTCGTGTATAGGCTCCAGACAGTCATTTTCAAGTAGTGCAGTTGAAGCTGTATCACATTCTTCCGGTCTATCACCTCACCGGCGCATTTTAGAGTCATTGCGTGTTCCAGCACAGAAAGATGCCCTCGGTGGGCTTCTCAATACTACTGGAAAATCTCAGCAGGTCTGGCAGCCTGACAAAGGGTCGTCTGGACTCGAAACGTCAGCTCCTTTCTCTCCTTACAGATGCTGCCAGACCTGCTGAGATTTTCCAGCATTTTCTCTTTTGGTGTCAAGACTCAAAAGAGGGTCAGACGCCTGAACTGTGTGGGAAACAGCCACTCAGTGTGGCCAATTACTGGCCAGAGGACAAGCTCGCTGCCCAATGAAGGATGAGAGGCAGCTCTCCCCTCCCCCACTAACCCCCGAAACTGGAGGGCCAGTCCGAGGCCTCCCAGCTTGAGAGGAGCAGCAGAATGTCGTGGCAGAAACACGAGAGCGAGGGCATTCACAACAAGGTGCCCGAGCTCCAACCTCCTGAAAACATGCATGAACAGCAGCTCTGAAAGCGGGTCCCCAGTCTGGGTGGGCAGACAGACGGGTCTCCAGTCTGGGCGGGCAGACAGACGGGTCTCCAGTCTGGGTGGGCATACAGGGTCTCTCAGCCAGCCTGCAGTTCCGGAACTCTTGGTCTGCTGCCATGAGGCCATCAGGAAAATCCCAGTCGATGTCCTTCAAGAGAATCATAGAATCCCTGCAGTGCAGGAGGCGGCTATTCAGTCCATCGAGTCTGCATCAACACTCCAACAGAGCATCTTACTCAGGCCCTATCCCTGTAACCCCACATATTTACCCACTATTCGCCCTAACTTACACATCTTGGGACACTAAGGGTCAATTTAGCATGGCCAGTCCACCTAACCTGCACATCTTTGGACTGTGGGAGGGAACTGGAGCACCCGAGGGAAACTCACGCAGACACGGGGAGAGTGTGCAAACTCCACACAAACAGTCACCTGAGGCTGGAATTGAACCCGGGTCCCTGGCACTGTGAGGCAGCAGTGCTAACCACTGTGCCACCAGGCCTGTAACTCACTGCTACCAGTCACATTAGGGCAGGTTGCCCTGGCATTCCCACATCCCATTTCTGGAAGAATGATCCAGGGGAGCTCTGGAGCTGGAGAATCGGCATACCAACTGGCCTTCAACCATTAACACTGTGCCTACCTGCCAGCCCCCATTCCCCCCCCACCGTCATCGGACCTTTTCAGCTCAAGCTTGATGCTCCTGCTACTTGCCATCCTGCTCCTTATTCTTTAACCTCACTGACATCCTGCCTGACTGGCCTTACCCTTCACCTGCTTTCCTCAATCGTTTAAAGAAAAGTAAAACTGGTCAGTTGGAAATTCCGGCTGCGGATGAAAGGTGAGCAGTTCAGCAAAAGTCTCTTTGCTGTAATGGGCGGGATCGAGAAGCCAGAGGGTCGATCCTGGCATTTTGCGATAGTTTGAAATGAGCAATGGTGAATCGGTGGCCCTGATTCTGATCAGCGCTGAGTCAAACACAGTGAAAGTCAGACAATGTAAAGCTGACTATGAACTCACCGCCATCATTTTACACAAACACACAAGGTCCAAATTGAACATGAGTGTGTGCTCTTCACTATCTGGGAAATCCTGTACAAGGAGTATGAGTAATCCTTCTTAAACTTAGGGATTTTGTTCCTTAGTCCCTGTTCCACTCTGCACAATTTTAATTAAAAGCTGCCTCTAATGTCATTTACTTTATCCTTGTTATTCCAATCACTCCCTCTGAAACGGAACAAACAAACACGAGCTGTCTCTGGGCAATGGACAACGTGCAACAATCAATAGATTAATGCACCATCCACAAAGTCCAGAGACAACACAGGTTCCTGGGTCAATGTCTAATCTGAAACCATCGATTGGAGCCAGACACAGTCTCAGTGTCGCTGGTTAGTGAGAGTCCCTTCCTCTGATCGGTTGAATAACTGAATTGGATTGATGTTGGCAGGGTACGGCAGTGTCATCGGTGTGTGGAATGCATTCATTTTGTGCTGCTTTTACTGTTCACTTTATTTCAGGTGGTACAGACCCCTCAAGCTGGATCACACTTACTGGTTTCCACTTCGCTCTGACTCTATCTCTGTTCCATCAGCACCATCTACTGTCCATTCTCTGGAGCTACATATCATGATGTGGAGATGCCGGCGTTGGACTGGGGTAAACACAGTAAGAAGTTTAACAACACCAGGTTAAAGTCCAACAGGTTTATTTGGTAGCAAAAGCCACAAGCTTTCAGAGCCTTAAGCCCCTTTTTCAGGTGAGTGGGAATTCTGTTCACAAACAGGGCATATAAAGACACAAACTCAATTTACAGAATAATGGTTGGAATGCGAATACTTACAGCTAATCAAGTCTTTAAGATACAAACAATGTGAGTGGAGAGAGCATTAAGACAGGTTAAAGAGATGGGTATTGTCTCCAGACAGGACAGCCAGTGAGACTCTGCAGGTCCAGGCAAGCTGTGGGGGTTACAAATAGTGTGACATGAACCCAATTCCCGGTTGAGGCCGTCCTCATCTGTGCGGAACCTGGCTATCAGTTTCTGCTCAGCGACTCTGCGCTGTCGTGTGTCGTGAAGGCCGCCTTGGAGAACGCTTACCCGAATATCAGAGGCCGAATGCCCGTGACCGCTGAAGTGCTCCCCAACAGGAAGAGAACAGTCTTGCCTGGTGATTGTCGAGCGGTGTTCATTCATCCGTTGTTGCAGCGTCTGCATGGTTTCCCCAATGTACCATGCCTCGGGACATCCTTTCCTGCAGCGTATCAGGTAGACAATGTTGGCCGAGTTGCAAGAGTATGTACCATGTACCTGGTGGATGGTGTTCTCACGTGAGATGATGGCATCTGTGTCGAAGATCCGGCACGTCTTGCAGAGGTTGCTGTGGCAGGGCTGTGTGGTGTCGTGGTCACTGTTCTCCTGAAGGCTGGGTAGTTTGCTGCGGACAATGGTCTGTTTGAGGTTGTGCGGTTGTTTGAAGGCAAGAAGTGGGGATGGCCTTGGCGAGATGTTCATCTTCATCAATGACATGTTGAAGGCTCCAGAGGAGATTGGGGAGGTACATTGGGGAGACCATGCAGACGCTACGACAACGGATGAATGAACACCACTCGACAATCACCAGGCAAGACTGTTCTCTTCCTGTTGGGGAGCACTTCAGCGGTCACAGGCATTCGGCCTCTGATATTCGGGTAAGCGTTCTCCAAGGCGGCCTTCACGACACACGACGGCGCAGAGTCACTGAGCAGAAACTGATAACCAGGTTCCGCACACATGAGGACGGCCTCAACCGGGGTATTGGGTTCATGTCACACTATCTGTAATCCCCACAGCTTGCCTGGACTTGCAGAGTCTCACTGGCTGTCCTGTCTGGAGACAATACACATCTCTTTAACCTGTCTTAATGCTCTCTCCACTCACATTGTTTGTACCTTAAAGACTTGATTAGCTGTAAGTATTCGCATTCCAACCATTATTCTGTAAATTGAGTTTGTGTCTTTATATGCCCTGTTTGTGAACAGAATTCCCACTCGTCTGACGAAGGAGCAGCGCTCTGAAAGCTTGTGGCTTTTGCTACCAAATAAACTTGTTGGACTTTAACCTGGTGTTGTTAAACCTCTTGCTGCATATCATCCCATTCATTTATTACGGGGTAAATTATATGAATGAGCCAAGCTGAAGTCAGGAGTGTATCCTGGAAATGTCATCATTTGCTTTAGAGAGCAGAGAGCAATGTGCAAATAACACTCGACTCTGTGTCCCAGCTTCCAAGATGCCAGAGAATGAGAAACATTTGTAAAATCTTCCCTGTCATTGCAGAGTACGTTAGGGACATTTTGTTTCACTCCACCTCTTGCCCAGATCAATAAAACAGGCTGAGGGACAAGACAAAACTGATCAGGTTCAGAGAATGAGAGAACTTACATTCATATAGCACCTTTCATAACCACAGGGTGTTCTAAAGACTTCAGAGTCAAAGAAGTATTTTTGAATTGTAATCAATGTTGCAATATAGGAAATATGCAGCAGTTAATTTATGCACAGCAAGATCCCACAAACAGCAACATGATAATGACCAGATTATCTTTCTTATTGGTAGTGTTTAAGGAATAAAAATTGCTCCATGGCGCTGGGGATAGATCCTGTGCTTCTTTGAAACAGTGTCATAGGTTCACTTATGTCCACTTGAGGGCAAATAAGGTCTTGGTTTAACATCTCAGCGAAAAGACCAACACCTCTGATGGTGCAGCACTCCCTCAGCACTGCACTGGAGTGACACTGGAGTGGGATTGAACCCACAACCTCTTCACTCAGAGGAGAGAATACTACCACTGAGCTACAGCTGATAGGACAGCCAACATCTGCATATAGATTTCATACAACAGTGAGGGACCCAACCAACAAACCAAACCATCAGAGTCCCCTCGAGACATACCGTTAACAACAATCGTCAGCAGACAGTCAAACAGAGGCTGGAGACGCTGGTGACCACTTGTAATGATCTTGTGAAACACCTGTCACAAAAGAAAGATCAGTCAAAATTCCAGGCAGACATTCAAACCCTTCCCCCTTACACAGCTATTCCCCTCTTTATGCACTCCCCCACAAAGGCAAAATCTTCACCATGGAAGTCTTGAATCCCCACATTCTCAACCTCCCCCAGTTCCACATCGCACCCCTGCCGGTCCTCCCGTTTCATTGCTGGTCACAAGCAGCTCACTGTTGCTCTCCCGCACACACTAAACCCACTCATCCCCAGCCCGTTCTAACCTGGCCCATGTCTGTGGACAGCTGTCCTCATCAGCCTCATTGCTGTTTGACATTCAATCTTTTCTCTCCTTTCTGAATTAACTTTCTGACACATTAACAGTAATGAGGGGGGACAAGAGGGATACAGCTGTTGTCGGGTGCTGGGGAGGGCATTACTCTTGGTGCCACGTGCTAGTGAGTACAGAAACAGGAGAATCGAGCAGCTGAATGGTGAGATAAGAGTGAAAGAAGAGACGGCTTCAATGCAGCAGAGAGGGCTTTAGATTCCTGCAACATTGGGATCGGTTCTGGGGAGGTGGGACCTGTACAAGAGGACCAATACTGGTCCTTTTCAGGACCAATATTGTGGTGGGGAGGTTTACTGGTGCTGTTTGAAGGACAGGAGAGGGGGGTGGAGGGATTTGCGAGGTGTTGTTCAAACTAGCTTGGCAGGAGGATGGGAATTTGAACATAGATTCAGCAGGGGGAGAGATAAATGGAAAGCAGATAATTATTAGCTGCGTGTGGAAGGCAGAGGAAATAAAGGTAGAAAATAAAGGAGAGTGTTTGGCAGAGCTAAAACAAGGAGTCCAGCAGAGTGCCGAAGGCACAGTTAGACATGATCTTACAGAAGGGCAGGAATTGCAACTCAAAATTCCTGATACAGGATATTCAAACAGAAGGGCAATTAGGGATGGGCAATAAATGGTGGTTTAGCCAGCGATGCCCACATCCCAGAAAGTGAGTTTTTTAAAAAAGGAGATAAAGAGAGGATGACAATATTGATTTAAGAAACAAACCCAGCTGTAAACAGGAATACTAAGCCAACAAGTGACTTCAACTTCCCAGATTGGTAACTGATATGGGATCGGTGTACGTGGTAACCAGGGTGCAGATTCTTTAACTGCATTTGGAGAATGAACGGGGTGGATCTCGTTTCTCTTGAAGAAAAAGGGCTGAGGGGTGACCCTGATAATCTTTAAGATAATGAAAGGTTTTGATAGAATGATACAGAGAAAATGGTCAGAATTCTACATTATTCGGGGCGAACCCGAGTCAGAAATCACGCAGAAAGATGAAAATCAGCAGTGTGCTCGATAGTGAGGAAGAAAGCTGTTGACTTCAGGAAGATATCGATGGACTGGACAGGTGGGCATAAAGTGGCAAATGGAATTCAATCTGGGGAGTGGAGTATGAGGCCATAACTTTGTGCATGCAAACAAGGCAAGGGAATACACAATGAATAATAGGATAGTAAGAAGTGTAGATAAAGGACAGCATGGCGGCACAGTGGTTAGCACTGCTGCCTCACAGCACCAGGAACCCAGGTTCAATTCCAGCCTTGGGTCACTGTCTGTGTGGAGTTTGCACGTTCTCCCCATGTCTGCGTCGGTTTCCTCCCACAGTCCAAAAATGTGCGGGTTAGGTGGATTGGCCATGATAAATTGCCCCTTAGTGTCCCAGGATGTGTAGGTTAGGGGATTAGTGGGGTAAATACGTGGAGTTACGGGGATAGGGCCTGGGTGGGATGCTCAGTCAGGGAGTTGGTGTGGACTTGATGGGCCGAATGCCTCCTTCTGCACTGTAGGGATTTATGAACAGAGGATCCTTGGAATGCATGTCCACAGATCCCTGAAGGTGACTGGACGGGTAGGTAAGATGGTTAAGGAGGCACATTTTTTTCATTAGCAGAGGCATAGAAAAAGGAGCCTGGGGAGTTCTACCAGAACTGTATAAAATACTAGTTAGGCTGCAGCTGGAACACTGTGCAGTTCCGATCACTGTGCGACAGGAGGAATGTGATCGCATTGGAGGGTACAGGGGAGATTTATGAGGATGTTGCCAGGACAGGAGAACTTTAGTTATAAGGGGAGATTGAATAGGCAGAGTTGGCTAAGGGGAGATTTAATTGAATTTTTAAAAATTACGGAGTTTGGTGGAGTCTAGTTAGAGTGAATAGAAAAGACCGATTTCCCTCAGTGGAGGAATCCATAACCAGGGGGCACAGATTTAAAGTAATTGGCAAAGGGATTAGAGGGGAGCTGACGAATAATCTTTTCACCCACAGGGTGGTGGGAGCCTGGAAGTCACTTCCTGAAAGGGTGGTAGAGGCAAAAGCCTTCACCGCAGTTTAAAAAATACTTCAATACATCCTTGAAGTGCTGTAACAAACAGGCCAAAGGGACCAAAATGTGAAAAGTGAAATTAGGCTGGATAGCTCTTTTTAGGTTAGCACACAGATAGCAGGCCGAATGGCCTCCCTCTGCGCCATAAACCTCTCTGGTTTTGTGTCCTGGCCAATGTTGATATTTCAGCTAACATCACTGAAACAGGTTCTGGGGCTGATGATATTACTGTGCGTGGGACTTTGCAGAAACGGTTTATTTATTTATCGGCTTACTAAGGTAACAACTCTTCAAAAGTGCTTCATTGACTATAAAAAAACATCGGACAGCCCAAGGTGAAACCTGCTGCAGACATGTTCCTTTCTTTTCACTTCCAGATTTTTAAAAACTGAATTCAGACTCTCAAACTTGCATGGTGAGTTTTAAACTCATTCTCTGGATGACTAGTCCAGTAACATAACCACAGCACCCCACCCCTGGCACATACGATGATAAGAAGATCGGCATGGGTTCCAGTGAAGACTGGGATGTCCATAGGCACACGGACAGAGTACGGTTTATTCAGGCGGACACCAAAGTTGCGCTCTCCGCTGAGAAGCAAGAGGATGAAGACCCCAATGTGCATCAAACCCACTCGAGCTACAAGGCAAAAGGAAAAACAATCGTCATGCTCGTGTTGTTTGATGTGTTCGCCTGCCTCTCTGTGAATTCTGTGCATGTGTCCCCCCCACCGAAGCCTCTACTCATTCCAAGTGATAGATCTCCCCTCCCAGTGAGAGCAGGTCATCTGACCGCCGCAGGCAACATGGTCAAATAACGTCCCCATCAATGGCCCAACACCAAGCCAGTGATTGGGTGGCTTATTCAATCTCAGTCTGGCCACACTCTAACACTCTTTCCAGCAGAATGGCTGGACAATGATCAGGGGCAGGAATCCTGGTCAACAGTCTCCTTCTGGAGCTCCAAGGTGAATGGTAACGCCCCTCAGGACAGAGGTCAAATCCAGGGGCTTCCTTTCTGTACAGTTCACCCACTCACTGGGTTGTTAAGATATTTGATTTTTACAAACTCTACCCTCACAAACACAGCAGGTTAACAAAATAGAGCCAACATATTCCTTTCAAAGAACTGTAGTAACATTCTCACACACACACCCTGCACTTGCACACTACACTACACGCACGCAGCCTACACGCACGCACCCATACTCTACACACGCAAACGCACGCTAAAAAACACATACCCCACACACACACGCTACACACACGCACCCCACGCACGCACGCACCCCACGCACGCACGCACCCACCCCACGCATGCACGCACCCCACGCACGCACGCCACGCACGCACGCACCCCACGCACGCACGCACCCCACGCACGCACCCCACGCACGCACGCACCCCACGCACGCACGCACCCCACGCACGCACGCACCCCACACACGCACGCACACACCCCACACACGCACCCATACTCTACACACGCAAACGCACGCTAAAAAACACACATACCCTACACACGCACGCTACACACACGCACACTACACACACGCACGCACCCCACGCACGCACGCACCCCACACACGCATGCACCCCACACACGCACGCACTCCACACACGCATGCACGCACCCCACACACGCACCCACCCACGCACGCACCCCCACACACCCTACACACACACCCTACACACACACCCTACACACACACACACCCTACACATGCACACTACACACACCCACACCCTACACACGCATACACCGTACACACGCACATTGCACACACCCTACACACGCACCCTACATACACACACACCCACTACACAGGCACACTACACACATGGACCACGCACACACCCTCCACGTGCGCACGCACGCACATAAACACACACACTAAACAAGTTAACCTGACACGCTGACCTGTTATAGAAACTAGAAGCAGGAGTAGGCCATTTGGCCCTTCAAGCCTGCTCCGCCATTCATTTTGATCAAGGCTGATCATCGAATTCAATATCCTGATCCCATCCCCCTTCCCTCCATATCCCTCGATCCCTTTAACCCCTAGAGCTACATCTAATTTCTTCTTGAAATCAGACATTTTGGCTTCAACTACATTCTGTGGTAGTGAATTCCACACATTCACCACTCACTGGGTGAAGAAATTTCTCCTCACCTCAGTTCTAAAAGGTTTATCCATTATCCTCAAACTATGACCCCTAGTTCTGGACACCCCCACCATTGGGGACATTCTTTCTGAATCGACCCGGTCAAATCCTGTTTGAATTTTTAAGTTTCGATGAGATCTCCTCTCATTCTCCTGAACTCCAGTGAATATAATCCTAACCCACTTAGTTTCTCCTCATATGACAGACCTGCCATCCCAGGAATCAGCCTGGTAAACCTTCGCTGTGCTCCCTCTATAGCAAGGACATCCTTCCTCAGATAAGGAGACCAAAACTGCACACAATACTCCAGCTGTGGCCTCACCAATGCTTTATACAATTGCAGCAAAACATCCCTATCACTATACTCAAATCCTCTCGCTATGATGGTTAACATACCATTTGCCTTCTTTACTGACTGCTGTACCTGCACGCTTACTTTCAGCGACTGATGCACGAGGGCTCCAAGGTCTCGTTGAGGATTCACCTCTCTCAATTTACACCCATTCAAGTAATAATCTGTCTTCCTATTATTGCTCCAAAGTGGATAACCTCATATTTATCCACATTATTCTGCATTTGCCATGCAGATGCCCACACACACAGCCTGTCCAAATCAGACAGAAGCATCTCTGCCCCCTCCTCACAGCTCACCCTCCCTCCCTTTGTATCATCTGCAAATTTGGAAATAACACATTCAGTTCTTTCTTCCAAATCATTAATATATAATGTGAACAGTTGGGGTCCTAGAACAGATCCCCGCAGAACCCCACTAGTCACTGGTTGCCAATTAGAAAAAGACCCATTTATGCCAACTCTTTGCTTCCTATCTGCTAACCAGCTTTCTATCCATCTCAAGACATTACCTGCAATCCCATGTGCTTTCACTTTACATCGTAGTCTGTTATGTGAGATCTTGTCAAAAATCTTCTGAAAATCTAAATAAACCACATCCACTGGTTCTCCTCAGTCAACTCTACTAGTTACTGTCTTTTGACCCTCAAGTTAACAGACCTGCTTCTAACATTCCCTGTCTTTGAGATTTAAAGCATTTACAGTTCTGTTTTTGTCATCTTCACTCTCACAGAGAGCGAGTGACTGACAGGTGAGAAATTTCACAGCTGTGGGCAAGTGAATGTTAAATAAGGTATTGGAGAGGTAGAGGTATTGGTCACAGGACAGGCAGCTATTTGGTCCCTGGCGCATTTGACACCCCCCAACCCGCTGACCCATCACCCCTGCTCTGTCTAACACTTTGCTCCTTTTTAAATTTAGTTTTGGGATTATAGCATTGCTGACAAGGTCAGCTTTTATTGCCCATCCCAAAATACCCAAGCAGGTGGTAGCGAGCTGTCTTCTTGAACCGCTGCTGTCCATGTGGTGTAGGTACCACCCACAGTGCTGTTAGAGAATGAGTTCTAGGATTTTGACCCAGCGACAGTGAAAGAACGGCAATATTTTCCCAAATCAAGAGGAGAACATGCAGGTGGTTGTGTTCCCATGTGTCTGCTGCCTTTATCCTTCTAAACTGTAGAGATCACAGGTGTGCATGGTACTGCCGAAGGAGCCTTGGTGAGTTCTTGCAGTGCATCTTGTAGATGGTACACACGGCTGCCATTGTTCATCAGTGGTGGATGGAGAGAATGTTCGTGGATGTGGTGCCAATCAATCAGGCTGTTTTGTCCTGGATGGTGCTGGGTTTCTTGAGTGTTGTTGGAGCTGCAATCATTCAGGCAAGTGGGGAGTATTCCATCACACTCCTGACTTGCTACTTGTAGATTGTGGACAGGCTTTGGGGAGTCAGGAGATGAGTTGCTCTCTGCAGGATTCACAGCCATTACCTGCTCTTATAGCCAAAGTACATCTATCGCTAGTCCAATAGGTTTCTGGTCAATGGTGACCCTCATGCCTGCAGGGGGTGGGGATCAGTGATGGTAAAGCCATTGAATAGCAAGAACATGTCTAAATTCACTTTTTGGTGATGGTCATTGCTTGGCACTTCGCTGCAATGAACGTTATGTGCCAAGCCCAAGCCTGAACGCTATCCATGTCTTGTTACAAGTAGGCTTGGACCTCATATCTGAGGAGCTATGAATGGGATTGAGCATCATGCAAAATAATCAGCGAACATCCCCACTATGATGGAGGCAGTGAATGAAGCAGCAGAAAATGGTATAACTCCAGCTTACGAAATGTTTTCTCTTTGATTCTCAATAACTTTAATATTGTTCGGGCTCCTTGATGTCACTCCCACCCCACCTCTGGAATGCAGCTTTATTGCCCATGTTTGGACCCAGATAAGTAGTGAGGCCTGGCCCTAATGGAGCTCAAACTGAACTCTGGTTAGTGGGACATTGCTGTGTAAGAGCCATTTGGTAGCACTGTCAACAGCCCCTTCCATTACATTGCTGAGCTCTGAGAGGAGATTGATGAGGTGGTAACTGGCTGGTTTGGATTTGTCCTGCTCTTTGTGGGTAGGATATACCCTGGCAATTTTCCATTTTGTCAGTAAGTAACACTGTGGTAACTGTACTGGAACAGTTTGACTTAAATCACAGCTAGTTCTGGAGCACATCTTCTGTATTACAACTTAGTAAGTAGTCTCACAACACCAGGTTAAAGTCCAACAGATTTATTTGGTAGCACGAGCTTTTGGAGCATTGCCCCTTCATCAGGTGAGTGAAGAGTTCAGTTCACAAACGGGGCATATATAGACACAAACTTAATTACAAGATAATGGTTGGAATGCGAATCTTAACAGGTAATCAAGTCTTTACAGATGCAGAAAATGTGAGTGGAGAGAGGGTTAAGCACAGATTAAAGAGATGTGAATTGTCTCCAGCCAGGACAGTTAGTGAGATTTTGCAAGCCCAGGCAAGTCATGGGGGTTACAGATAGTGTGACATGAACCCAAGATCCTGGTTGAAGCCGTCTTCATGTGTGCGGAACTTGGCTATCAGTTTCTGCTCAATGATTCTGCGTTGTCATGTGTCGCCTTGGAGAATGCTTACCCGAAGATCAGAGGCTGAATGCCCTTGATTGCTGAAGTATTCCCCGACAGGAAGGGAACACTCCTGCCTGGCGATTGTCGAGTGATGTCCATTCATCCATTGTCGTAGCGTCTGCATGGTCTCCCCAATGTACCATGCCTCGGGACATCCTTTCCTGCAGTGTATCAGGTAGACAATGTTGGCCGAGTCACAAGAGTATGTACCGTGTACCTGGTGGATGGTGTTCTCATGTGAGATGATGGCATCCGTGTCGATGATCCGGCACGTCTTGCAGAGTTTGCTGTGGCAGGGTTGTGTGGTGTCGTGGTCACTGTTCTCCTGAAGGCTGGGTAGTTTGCTGCGTACAATGGTCTGTTTGAGGTTGCACGGTTGTTTGAAGGCAAGTAGTGGAGATGGGGGATGGCCTTGGCGAGATTTCCGTCTTCATCGATGACATGTTGAAGGCTCTGGAGAAGATGTCGTAGCTTCTCCACTCCGGGGAAGTACTGGACGACGAAGGGTACTCTATCCGTCGTGTCCCATGTTTGTCTTCTGAGGAGGTCGATGCGGTTTTTCACTGTGGCGCGTCGGAACTGCTGATCGATGAGTTGAGCATCATATCCTGTTCTTACGAGGGTGTCTTTTGGTGTCTGGAGGTGTCTGTTGCGATCCTCCTCATCTGAGCAGATCCTGTGTATACCGAGGGCTTGTCCATAGGGGATGGCTTCTTTAACGTGTTTAGGATGGAAGCTGGAGAAGTGGAGCATAGTGAGGTTTTCTGTGGGCTTGCGGTACAGTGAAGTGCTGAGGTGACTGTCCTTAATGGAGATGCGTGTGTCCAAGAATGCAACCGATTCCGGAGAGTAGTCCATGGTGAGTCTGATGGTGGGATGGAACTTGTTGATGTCATCATGTAGTTGCTTCAGTGATTGTTCGTCATGAGTCCAAAGGAAGAAAACGTCATCAATGTATCTAGTGTATAGCGTCGGTTGAAGGTCCTGTGCGTGAAGAAGTCTTGTTCAAACCTGTGCATGAAGATGTTGGCATATTGAGGTGCAAAGTTGGTCCCCATGGCTGTTCCATGTGTCTGGATGAAGAACTGGTTGTTGAAGGTGAAGACATTGTGGTCCAGGATGAAGCGAATGAGTTGTAGAATTGCATCTGGAGATTGGCAGTTGTCGACGTTGAGTACTGAAGCAGTTG
This sequence comes from Mustelus asterias, assembly GCF_964213995.1. Lineage (NCBI taxonomy): Eukaryota > Metazoa > Chordata > Chondrichthyes > Carcharhiniformes > Triakidae > Mustelus > Mustelus asterias. The sequence goes on along the minus strand of NC_135812.1, from coordinate 57,978,151 downwards.
CAGCAATGCCATCGTCATGGGGGATGCTGGTGTAGAGTGCCGAGACATCCATTGTGACGAGGAGTGTTCCTGGTTCAACTGCTCCATGTGTGCTGAGTTTCTATAAGAAGTCTGTAGTGTCACGACAGAAGCTGGGGGTTCTTTGTACGATGTTTCAGGATGCCCTCGACATGGCCAGGGAGGTTCTCACACAGGGTCCCATTGCCTGATATGATGGGACGGCCGGGTGTGTTGGCCCTGTGTATCTTCGGGAGGCAGTAGAGATCTCCAACGCGAGGAGTACATGGGACGAGAGCACAGAGGGTGCTCTGAAGGTCCGGATCAAACGTCTTGATCAGTCTGTTGAGTTGACGGGTGTGTTCTTTGGTCGGATCTGCAGGTAACTGTCTGTGGTGTTCCTCGTTGTTCAGTTGTCGGTACACTTCTTTGCAGTAATCCGTTCTGTTCAGTATGACGATGGCCCCTCGTTTGTCTGCTGGTTTGGATGACAATGTTGCGGTTGGTCTTGAGAGCGTGGATGGCGTTGCGTTGTGCTTGGGTGATGTTCAGGGTTGTCTTGTGAGTGCGGCTGATGAATCTGGCATTGACGCACCTCCTGACGGCTTGGGCATACATGTCAAGTCGAGGACAGCGGCCTTCCGGAGGAGTCCAATTCGACTCTTTCCTTTTCGGATGCTGCACCGCGGATCTCTCTGATGGCTGTTCCGGTTCATTGGCTGTCTCATCGGATTCGCTGTTGGCATCTTGGGGTTTGTGGAAGAGCTCCCGGAGCCTCATTCGCCTGATGAATTCCTCTGTGTCTGCTGCGAGACTGATGGGGTCTATTTTGGTGGTGGGGCAAAAATTGAGCCCTCGGCTGAAAACTTCAATTTCATCTGGTTGAAGTGTGTAGTCCGACAAGTTGACAATGGACTTCCCTGCAGTGGTACTGTTTCCTACTGTGGTACCGGGCGAGGCTTGGTTGCTGCTGATGATGATGCCGAGTTTGTCAAGTTTCCTGTTCTTGGTATGTATGTTGATGGCGTAGCTCCATTGTCTCGACTGCTTGGCAATGTTTCGCAGCTGGTCTGCGTCCTGAGCGCAAGTTGAGAATATGGACTATCTTGGATAGCTTGTACAGCTTGGATATTCTCAGCTCCCTGAGCCTTTGCTATATCTTGTGTGCTCACCCATTTCACGATACCATGTGGAGTGAATGTTGCCCCTAGCAATCCTGAAGCCTAACAGACTCGAATCAGCACTCACGCCCCTGAGATATTATTTCTGGGTTCAAGCCTCACTCCAGGACTTGAGTAGAAACATCCTGGCTGACACTCACAGCTAACTTCTTCCAAATAAGATGAAAAACCAGAATACGTCCGCCCTCTCGGCTCGGTGTAAAACATCCATGGTATATTTTGAAAAAGATCAGGGGAGTTCTCCCCTGTGTCCCGGCCAAAATGTTAACCAACATCACAAAAATGGATTATCTGGTCAGTATCATAGTGCTGTTGGTGGGATCTTGCTGTGCACAAACTTACTGGTGTATTTCTGACAATACAACAGTGACTATGTTCAAGACTATGTAGTAGTTATAAAAGACAATGAGGCATCTGGTAGTCGTGAAAAGTGCTATATAAATGCTCAGCACTGTCAGTTTCTGCTCTCTGTTCCCACATTGGCTGCTCCAGTTCCTGCACTGTGTTCCAGCACTGGTAGCTCCAGTTCCTGCACTGTGTTCCAGCACTGGCTGCTCCAGTTCCTGCACTGTGTTCCAGCACTGGCTGCTCCAGCTCCTGATCTCTGTCCAGCACTGGCTGCTCCAGTTCCTGCACTGTGTTCCAGCACTGGCTGCTCCAGTTCCTGCACTGTGTTCCAGCACTGGCTGCTCCAGCTCCTGATCTCTGTCCAGCACTGGCTGCTCCAGTTCCTGGACTGTGTCCCAGCACTGGCTGCTCCAGTTCCTGCACTGTGTTCCTGCACTGGCTGCTCCAGTTCCTGCACTGTGTTCCAGCACTGGCTGCTCCAGCTCCTGATCTCTGTCCAGCACCGGCTGCTCCAGTTCCTGCACTGTGTCCCAGCACTGGCTACTCCAGTTCCTGCACTGTGTTCCAGCACTGGCTACTCCAGTTCCTGCACTGTGTTCCAGCACTGGCTACTCCAGTTCCTGCACTGTGTTCCAGCACCAGCTACTCCAGTTCCTGCACTGTGTTCCAGCACCGGCTACTCCAGCTCCTGATCTCTGTCCAGCACTGGCTGCTCCAGTTCCTGCACTGTGTCCCAGCACTGGCTACTCCAGTTCCTGCACGGTGTTCCAGCACCGGCTACTCCAGCTCCTGCACTGTGTTCCAGCACCAGCTACTCCAGTTCCTGCACTGTGTTCCAGCACCAGCTACTCCAGCTCCTGATCTCTGTCCAGCACTGGCTGCTCCAGTTCCTGCACTGTGTCCCAGCACTGGCTACTCCAGTTCCTGCACTGTGTTCCTGCACTGGCTGCTCCAGTTCCTGCACTGTGTTCCAGCACTGGCTGCTCCAGTTCCTGCACTGTGTCCCAGCACTGGCTGCTCCAGTTCCTGCACTGTGTTCCTGCACTGGCTGCTCCAGTTCCTGCACTGTGCTCCAGCACTGGCTGCTCCAGCTCCTGATCTCTGTCCAGCATTGGCTGCTCCAGTTCCTGCACTGTGTCCCAGCACTGGCTACTCCAGTTCCTGCACTGTGTCCAAGCACCGGCTGCTCCAGTTCCTGCACTGTGTTCCAGCACTGGCTGCTCCAGTTCCTGCACTGTGTCCCAGCACTGGCTACTCCAGTTCCTGCACTGTGTTCCAGCACTGGCTACTCCAGTTCCTGCACTGTGTTCCAGCACTGGCTACTCCAGTTCCTGCACTGTGTTCCAGCACCGGCTACTCCAGTTCCTGCACTGTGTTCCAGCACCGGCTACTCCAGCTCCTGATCTCTGTCCAGCACCGGCTGCTCCAGTTCCTGCACTGTGTCCCAGCACTGGCTACTCCAGTTCCTGCACTGTGTTCCAGCACTGGCTACTCCAGTTCCTGCACTGTGTTCCAGCACTGGCTACTCCAGTTCCTGCACTGTGTCCCAGCACTGGCTACTCCAGTTCCTGCACTGTGTTCCAGCACTGGCTACTCCAGTTCCTGCACTGTGTTCCAGCACCAGCTACTCCAGTTCCTGCACTGTGTTCCAGCACCGGCTACTCCAGCTCCTGATCTCTGCCCAGCACTGGCTGCTCCAGTTCCTGCACTGTGTCCCAGCACTGGCTACTCCAGTTCCTGCACTGTGTTCCTGCACTGGCTGCTCCAGTTCCTGCACTGTGTTCCAGCACTGGCTGCTCCAGTTCCTGCACTGTGTCCCAGCACTGGCTGCTCCAGTTCCTGCACTGTGTTCCTGCACCGGCTGCTCCAGTTCCTGCACTGTGCTCCAGCACTGGCTGCTCCAGCTCCTGATCTCTGTCCAGCATTGGCTGCTCCAGTTCCTGCACTGTGTCCCAGCACTGGCTACTCCAGTTCCTGCACTGTGTCCAAGCACCGGCTGCTCCAGTTCCTGCACTGTGTTCCAGCACTGGCTGCTCCAGTTCCTGCACTGTGTCCCAGCACTGGCTACTCCAGCTCCTGATCTCTGTCCAGCACTGGCTGCTCCAGTTCCTGCACTGTGTCCCAGCACTGGCTACTCCAGTTCCTGCACTGTGTTCCAGCACTGGCTACTCCAGTTCCTGCACTGTGTTCCAGCACCAGCTACTCCAGTTCCTGCACTGTGTTCCAGCACCGGCTACTCCAGCTCCTGATCTCTGTCCAGCACTGGCTGCTCCAGTTCCTGCTCTGTGTCCCAGCACTGGCTGCTCCAGTTCCTGCACTGTGTCCAAGCACCGGCTGCTCCAGTTCCTGCACTGTGTTCCTGCACTGGTAGCTCCAGTTCCGGCACTGGCTGCTCCAGTTCCTGCACTGTGTTCCAGCACTGGCTGCTCCAGTTCCTGCACTGTGTTCCTGCACTGGCTGCTCCAGTTCCTGCACTGTGTTCCTGCACTGGCTGCTCCAGTTCCTGCACTGTGTTCCAGCACTGGCTGCTCCAGTTCCTGATCTCTGTCCAGCACTGGCTGCTCCAGTTCCTGCACTGTGTCCCAGCACTGGCTACTCCAGTTCCTGCACTGTGTTCCAGCACTGGCTACTCCAGTTCCTGCACTGTGTTCCAGCACTGGCTACTCCAGTTCCTGCACTGTGTTCCAGCACCAGCTACTCCAGTTCCTGCACTGTGTTCCAGCACCGGCTACTCCAGCTCCTGATCTCTGTCCAGCACTGGCTGCTCCAGTTCCTGCACTGTGTCCCAGCACTGGCTACTCCAGTTCCTGCACTGTGTTCCTGCACTGGCTACTCCAGTTCCTGCACTGTGTTCCAGCACTGGCTACTCCAGTTCCTGCACTGTGTTCCAGCACCAGCTACTCCAGTTCCTGCACTGTGTTCCAGCACCGGCTACTCCAGCTCCTGATCTCTGTCCAGCACTGGCTGCTCCAGTTCCTGCACTGTGTCCCAGCACTGGCTACTCCAGTTCCTGCACTGTGTTCCTGCACTGGCTGCTCCAGTTCCGGCAGTGGCTGCTCCAGTTCCTGCACTGTGTTCCAGCACTGGCTGCTCCAGTTCCTGCACTGTGTTCCAGCACTGGCTACTCCAGTTCCTGCACTGTGTTCCAGCACTGGTGCTCCAGTTCCTGCACTGTGTTCCAGCACTGGCTGCTCCAGTTCCTGCACTGTGTCCCAGCACTGGCTACTCCAGTTTCTGCACTGTGTCCCAGCACTGGCTGCTCCAGTTCCTGCACTGTGTTCCAGCACTGGCTACTCCAGTTCCTGCACTGTGTTCCAGCACTGGCTACTCCAGTTCCTGCACTGTGTCCCAGCATTGGCTGCTCCAGTTCCTGCACTGTGTCCCAGCATTGGCTGCTCCAGTTCCTGCACTGTGTTCCAGCACTGGCTGCTCCAGTTCCTGTTCTCTGTCCCGCACTGGCTGCTCTCTGTCCCGCTCTGGCTGCTCCAGTTCCTGATCTCTGTCCAGCACTGGCTGCTCTCTGTCCAGCACTGGCTGCTCCAGTTCCTGTTCTCTGTCCCGCACTGGCTGCTCTCTGTTCAGCACTGGCTGTTTCAGGTTCTGTTACTCTGTTGCAGCAGCTGTTTAAATTCCCGCTCTCTATTCTACCATCAGTTGCTCCAGTTGTTGTTGCCTCCTCCTGTCTCACATCATCATCAGATTCTGGATATTTAATGCACAATCTATGAAGTGGGCTATTTTTTGTAAATCTGATGTTTCTTTTCATGCACCCTGTGACCCACAATGTGCGACAGAAACCGGTCTGACCTGATCCACAATCAACATTTGCTTGCTGCAGAATTTGGTCTTTAGTTAGGGCAGAATTCTTGGAGCGCTGACTCATACAGAGCGGCGACTGTGACTGTGGTGGAAATGCAAAATACTGAAAATGCTGCACATCTGAAATAAAAACAAAATGATGCAGGAAATACTCAGCAGCTCAGGCGACAGCTGTGGAGACAGAAACAGAGCGGTGAATTTTACAGCCCCTCCCGCTGGTGTTTCTGAATATTAAATAAAGCGAGCTGTTGGCCCTGCTGTCAATCCCCCCATTTTACATTTTGTGCAAAGCATCTTACCCGCCTGCCCTTTGGCCAACTGAGGTCCTGAACTGGACAATTAACAGCCATGCAGGGCCTCACTCTGCCCAAGCTGCAGTTTGCTGCCCAGTAGCTTTCACTGTACAGGATGCTGGCAGTGAGGAATAGGGGGCAGGGGTACCTCCTCTGGGGGAGTCCCATTTCCCATCTGGGGCACCACATCGCCGACCACATTCCCCCAGGATGAATAAAAGCAAATTACTGCGGATGCTGGAATCTGGAACCAAAAGAGAAAATGCTGGAAAATCTCAGCAGCTCTGGCAGCATCTCTAAGGAGAGAAAAGAGCTGACCTTTTGTTAAAGTTTTGACTCGAAACTTTTTTCTCTCAACACAGATGCTGCCAGACCTGCTGAGATTTTCCAGCATTTTCTCTTTTGCCCCCAGGATGATTGTCTCCCGCCACCACCCCCCCCCCTCCCCCGCCCGCCATCACCCTCTCTAATCCTCCCCAACCCCCTCCTTGTGGCATTCCGTGCCCACCCCAAAGTCACTGGGTCCAGCTGAAATCAGTGAGCCAACTTCACGCGGGTGGGGCTACTTGTGGTTCAGCAATGGCCGCCGCTGCCATCCTGGCACTGCTGGGATGGCAAAGCTGCCAGCCGATCAAGGGCAGAGACCCGACCCTGAAGTGATGAAGACCCTCCCCCATTCCTGCCTACACATTGAAGACGGGAAAGGGTCAATGAACTTTTGTAACACTTGAGAGAAATACTTGAGGGTTTGTGAGACGCATTGTACTTCTTTTGTGTCTGCAGAACCTGTTTTTCATGTACCCGGACAGATAAGAGCTGCAACTGGTATTATGTTATTCCCGACTAATCTGTTCAGGAATGTGGCTAACCCAGCTGGGAGCCATTTTGTGTTCTTTACTATTATGTACTGATGTGTAACAGTAGAGCCTACTTGCAGGCCTTCTGTGATCGTATAATGATACATTCGTATATATTCAACATATCCTTACTGATATAAATTATACAGGTACCTACGAACATACATAAATTGTTGTATACAGGCCCCTGCACCTCTGTATGCCAGTTAACTTGTTTGTGCGAGACTGCCCCACAGGTGTCCACAGAGAGCAACAACAATCGCGGCCTTGAGACAACCGTGAAGAAACCGCCAAGGCAGCAAGGTTCACACGATGGAGGACAAGCCACAGCCTGGGAACCTGAGGGGCCTGGGAAACCGCGGACGTGACAGGGGGGGTATAAATATATGTTCTTAACCTGTATTTGCTGAGAGGTCTGAGGCCGTGTTAGGCATCGGACGTCTCCCACAATTGTGCAAATAAACCACTGTATTTTGACCTACGACTAGTCTGAGGTATTTTTACCTACAACATCATCATCGCAGCACAGTTAGAGTTTCCATTGCCGAGATGCCATCGACTGTGGGGGATGGGCAGCTAATCCGTCACCAACAGCCCACAGGCCCTGGCCCAGTAAAATACATCCCAGAGTCAATTATTAATCCGTGCAAAGATCATCAGCTGGAAACATTCAGTTTCCCCACAGATTGCCAAACCTAGCGGTTATTTCCAACATTTCCAGTTTTTGCACATGTGACTGTCATGTTGCAGTAGGAATATTGTGATAGCAGACACACCTGACCACAAGGAGTAACATTGAAGATTGTGTCAAAACTTAAGCGTTCATCGGAGGGAGAATGTGGTACATTACAACACTGTATAACACTGGGGTACAGTACTGGTGGGGACGGGTCTGTCACTGTATAACACTGGGGTGCAGTACTGGGGATACGGGTCTGTCACTGTATAACACTGGGGTACAGTACTGATGGGTACAGGTCTGTCACTGTATAACACTGGGGTACAATACTGGTGGGTACAGGTCTGTCACTGTATAACACTGGGTAGGTCTTGGTGGGGACAGGTCAGTCACTGTATAACAGTGGGGTATCGTACTGGTGGGTACAGATCTGTCACTGTATAACACTGGGGTACAGTGTTGGTGGGCACAGGTCTGTCACTGTATAACACTGGGGTACGGTACTGGTGGGGACGGGTCTGTCACTGAATAGTGTTGGTGGGCACAGGTCTGTCACTGTATAACACTGGGGTACAGTACTGGTGGGGACGGGTCTGTCACTGAATAACACTGGGGTACTGTATTGGTTGGTACAGGTCTGTCACTGTATAACACTGGGGTACCGTACTGGTGGGTACAGGTCTGTCACAGTATGACACTGGAATACAGTGTTGGTGGGTACAGGTCTGTCACTATAACACTGGGGTACAGTGTGGGTGGGTACAGGTCTGTCACTGTATAACACTGGGGTACCGTACTGGTGGGTACAGATCTGTCACTGTATAACATTGGAATACAGTGTTGGTGGGTACAGGTCTGTCACTGTATAACACTGGAATACAGTGTTGGTGGGTACAGATCTGTCACTGTATAACACTGGAATACAGTGTTGGTGGGTACAGATCTGTCACTGTATAACACTGGAATACAGTGTTGGTGGGTACAGGTCTGTCACTGTATAACATTGGAATACAGAGTTGGTGAATACAGGTCTGTCACTGTATAACACTGGGGTAC